>NC_091992.1:300000-468064 GCF_044704955.1 Pristiophorus japonicus | reverse complement strand
AGAGAGACTAGTATTCCCCTTCCCCCCCCTTCCCCCCTATTCCCTTCTCCCCTCCCCACCCCCTCTCCCCCCTCCCCCTTCGCCCCTCCCCTCTCTCTTCCTCCTCCCCCCCTCTCCCCCCTCCTCTTCCCCCCCTTCCCTCTTCTCTCCCCCCCCTTCTTCCCCCCCTTCCCCTCCTCTTCCCTTCCCCCCCTTCCCCTCCTCTTCCCTCCCCCCCACCCCTCCTCCCTCTCCTCTTTCCCCCTCCCCCCTTCTTCCCCTCCTCTCTTCCTCCTCCTCCTCTTCTCTTCTCTTCCCCCTCCCCCCTCTTCCCCTCCTCCTCTTCTCTTCCCCTCCTCCCCTCCCCCTCTCTCTCAGCCCCCTCTCTTCCCCCTCCTTCCCCCTCTCTCCTCCTCTCCTCCCCTTCCCCTCCCCTCTCCCTCCTCCTCTCTCTTCCTCTCCCCCCCCTTCCCTCCTCCTCTCCCCCCCTTCCTCCTCCTCCTCCTCCCCCCCTCCAAAGTGAAACTGTTCTAACTGACTAGAACTGGAGCAAACTAAATGCCGAGAATTCAAATTGCTAAGATACTCCATTTCTAAACCAGTTGCTCCAAAAAAACAGGAGCAACTCAGGCCAAAACTTGGCCCATTGTCCCCCAGCTCTGTTGAGGTGCAACTGTCCAGCTTGTACAGATCACACCTTCCCCAGAAACAGTCCCAATGCCTCAGGAATCTAAAGCCCTCCCTCCTGCACCAACTCCCCAGTCACACATTCATCTGCTCTATCCTCCTATTTCTGTACTCACTAGCACGTGGCACCGGGAGTAATCCGGAGATTACTACCTGTGAGGTCCTGCTTTTTAATCTCTCTCCTAGCTCCCTAAAATCTGCCCTGCAGGACCTCATCCCTCTTTGTACTTATGTCATTGGTATCGATATGGCCCATGACCTTTGGCTGTTCACCCTCTCCCCCCTTCAGAATACCCTGCATCTCTCAGTGACATCCTTGACTCTGGCACCAGGAAGGCAACATACAATCCTGGAGTCACTTCTGCGGCCTCAGAAAATGCCTGAATGATCCCTGCCACTATTGCTCTTCCACTCTATTTCCTCCCTGTGCAGCTGAGCCACCCGTGGTGCCGTGGACTTGGTTCTGGCTGCACTCCCCAGAGGAACCATCGCCCCCACCAGTACTCAGAACAGAATACTTGTTGGAGAGCGAGATGCACTCCGGGACTCCTGCACTGCCTGTCTGGTGGTCACCCATTCTCTCTCTTCTTGCACACTCTTAAGCTGCAGGATGACCACCTTCAGAAACCTGAGTTCTCAGCCTCGCTGATGCACCGCAGTGACACCAGCTGCTGCTCAAGCTCCGAAATCCGGATCTGGAGCTATTGCAGCTGGTGACACTTCCTGCACATGTGGTTGTCCAGGCCACGAGAAGTGTCACGGGATGTGCACGCCATGGGAACTGAGCTGCCGTGAGCAGAATACTCACCAATCAGCTGCTTCCCTTGTGCCCAGGTCCCTTTTTTTTACTCTGGCCAGCTTCTAATTCTGCCTGTGTTGCCTTGTCCCCCGCTCCGCTCCTGCACAGGTCAGGCTCTGCATTTACACTCACCGCTCCGGTCCAGTCCTGCACAGGTCAGGCTCTGCATTTACACTCCCCGCTCCGGTCAGGCTCTGCATTTACACTCCCCGCTCCGGTCAGGCTCTGCATTTACACTCACCGCTCCGGCTCCTCGCAGGTCCGCCTCTTCTGGGGGCTGCATCTGGTGCAGACTTCTTTAATAATGGATGTTACATAATTAACACCACATCCTTTAACATCGGCTCGTAACTATTGTGGTTTTTAAATAGTTCAACCTTCAAAGGAAAAATATATGTAAAACTGTCGTCAGATAGAGTATTTGCTCATCTGTAGTCTTTTACCACCCACGCTCGTCTGTTTAACTTGAACATGCGTTTAACTTGAATATGCATTCTCAATTGTGATTGCCGCAGGGAATTACTATCCTCTGTCGCTGTCGCAAACTTTATGGATATTAAAATGAAGAACATGATTGTACTTCTATTTCTCTTGCTGTTAGGTAGGTATATTTACATTTCTTTGATTCGGTGAAAGGTTTAATTATGTCTGACATGAGGTAACTTACAGACTGATGTATTTTAAGGCAGATTTTACTGTGCAGTAGTGACATTGATACTGAACTGGACTCACAGGTGCAGTAAACCATGGTTATTAGTGCTAATTATTTATAAACGTGTGTAAATTTTTAGCTGTGTTAAAATGACTATCTTCGGATTGTTTTGGGAGTGGCAGTGAGTCCTCCTCGATTCTGAGGGACTGCCTATGATGATGATCTGTGCCAAGTGGAGCCTTGCAGAATTACCTCCCAAACCATTGCACTCTGATAGTCACTTGTTCTAGTGGAAATGTAGAAAAATAGTTCAAAATCCATAGTCAGTATCATTTTGGGCAGAAACCACCATTGGCCCATCTAGCCTGGAACTAACAGCACTGTATCCCTTTTCATATTAGGAATTCGTCCACTCCTTTTTTAAAACCTGCCTTGGTTTTCAGCTCCACCATTCCTGCTGGTACTTGGTTCCACAATTCTATCATTCTCTTACCAAAAATGTGAGCTCTGTTTTCTGTTTTCTTTTCACACCTTTAAACTTTAATCTGTGGCGTTCCATCCTCAAATCCTGTGCCTGTCAGAAGAACTTTACTGGGTTAATTTCTCCATACCTGTGAAAATCCTAAATTTCTCTCCTTCCAGAGAGTAAACTCCCAGGCTAGATTGGTTTATTCATCGTCTTTCACATAACTCGGCTCTCTAAGTTCACAAATCAGCTTCATAGCCTCCTCTGGACTCTCAGCAATAATTCTACATCTTTTGGAGACCAAAACTGAATGTAGTATTCCAGCTGTGGCAACATCACCTCCACAGACACCTACAGATACATGCTTCAAATTTTACTGTTATTTTAAAATGTTAAATTTAGTTTCTAGAAATAGTTTAATTGCAGCTTTACACAGTGACATGGTTTCTTTTTACTCACAATGGGGGAACGCTTTCCCTGTGCAATGGATGGAGCAATTGCAAGTGTACAATTTTGCTACACCTAGTGCAAGAAGGAAATCTTCTCCCTGTATTCTGATTTAGGGCAATCTACTGGCAAAACATTAGATGGGAGAGGGTAAATTCCTGACTGTCCCAGTCACAGAAAAGCTCTTACTGCAGCATTGTTTTTTGTGAGAGAATGTCCTGGGTTCTAGTTGAATGTGTCTTTTGAGTCTATTAACTTTTAATCAGAATGTTAAAAGCTATTTTCTATTTCTGATGATTATATTAACCTCACTTCACCAGCTGTAACACATAGTAATGAAAGACTCTGAGTTTGAAGTAACCTGTGGATCGCAATTTCTAACATTCTCAGGAAACCAGAACGTACCTTTTAGTCTGCATGAAAGCACATGCATTTCTCATAGCTTATGCAGTTATACAGCTGAGCTTACAGAGAGTTTATTGAGTGTTATGTATATTTGTGACTACTGTGTAACCAAACATCAATTAGGATTATTCAAATAGGAACACCAGACTACAAACCAGTATACAGAAAATGTTCAGTGAAAAACTCCTTTGAAAACTCTGGTAATTATTATGAATTATACTGTAGGCTTTGTTCATAAATCTTTTAAAATCATGTGTGAAGGGTACAGCAGCGTAGTGGCTATGTTACCAGAGGCCTGGACTAATGATCCGGGGACAAAAGTTCAAATCCCACCATGGCAGTTGGGGAATTTAAATTCAATTAAATAAATCTGGAATTTAAAAAAAAAAAACGAGTATCAGTAACCATGAAACTATCAGATTGTCGTAAAAGCCCATCTGGTTCATTAATTCCTTTTTAGGAAGAAGATCTGCCGTCCTTACTTAGTCTGGCATATATGTGACTCCAGACTCACATGGTTGACTCTTAACTGCCCTCTGAAATGGCCTAGCAAGCCCCTCAGTTGTTCAAGGGCAATTAGAAATGGGCAATAATTGCTGGCATTGCCAGCAACACCCACATCCTGTGAACAAATATGAAGCTGTGTTCAGCATACTGCAGATTTCTGGTGTGAGAGCACACTGCAATGGTATAATATAACACAGGTTTGACCAGGAATATAAGTTTTCAATTGGGGAAAAGCCAATTTTACAAAGCTGCGATGTGATTTATTCAAAGTGGACTGGAAACAGCTACTTGAAGTGTCAGAGCAGTAGGAGGCATTCAAGGAGGAAACATAGAAACATAGAAAATAGGTGCAGGAGTAGGCCATTCGGCCCTTCGAGCCTGCACTGCCATTCAATGAGTTCATGGCTGAACATGCAACTTCAGTACCCCATTCCTGCTTTCTTGCCATACCCCTTGATCCCCCTAGTAGTAAGGACTTCATCTAACTCCTTTTTGAATATATTTAGTGAATTGGCCTCAACAACTTTCTGTGGTAGAGAATTCCACAGGTTCACCACTCTCTGGGTGAAGAAGTTTCTCCTCATCTCGGTCCTAAATGGCTTACCCCTTATCCTCAGACTGTGACCTCTGGTTCTGGACTTCCCCAACATTGGGAACATTCTTCCTGCATCTAATCTGTCTAAACCCGTCAGAATTTTAAACGTTTCTATGAGGTCCCCTCTCATTCTTCTGAACTCCAGTGAATACAAGCCCAGTTGATCCAGTCTTTCTTGATGGGTCAGTCCCGCCATCCCGGGAATCAGTCTGATGAACCTTCGCTGCACTCCCTCAATAGCAAGAATGTCCTTCCTCAAGTTAGGAGACCAAAACTGTACACAATACTCCAGGTGTGGCCTCACCAAGGCCCTGTACAACTGTAGCAACACCTCCCTGCCCCTGTACTCAAATCCCCTCGCTATGAAGGCCAACATGCCATTTGCTTTCTTAACCGCCTGCTGTACTTGCACGCCAACCTTCAATGACACCCAGGTCTCGTTGTACCCCCCCTTTTCCTAATCTGTCACCATTCAGATAATAGTCTGTCTCTCTGTTTTTACCACCAAAGTGGATAACCTCACATTTATCCACATTATACTTCATCTGCCATGCATTTGCCCACTCACCTAACCTATCCAAGTCACTCTGCAGCCTCATAGCATCCTCCTCGCAGCTCACACTGCCACCCAACTTAGTGTCATCCGCAAATTTGGAGATACTACATTTAATCCCCTCGTCTAAATCATTAATTTACAGTGTAAACAGCTGGGGCCCCAGCACAGAACCTTGCGGTACCCCACTAGTCACTGCCTGCCATTCTGAAAAGTACCCATTTACTCCTACTCTTTGCTTCCTGTCTGACAACCAGTTCTCAATCCATGTCAGCACACTACCCCCAATCCCATGTGCTTTAACTTTGCATATTAATCTCTTGTGTGGGACCTTGTCGAAAGCCTTCTGAAAGTCCAAATATACCACATCAACTGGTTCTCCCTTGTCCACTCTACTGGAAACATCCTCAAAAAATTCCAGAAGATTTGTCAAGCATGATTTCCCTTTCACAAATCCATGCTGACTTGGACCTATCATGTCACCTCTTTCCAAATGCGCTGCTATGACATCCTTAATAATTGATTCCATCATTTTACCCACTACTGAGGTCAGGCTGACCGGTCTATAATTCCCTGTTTTCTCTCACTCCTTTTTTTTAAAAAGTGGGGTTACATTGGCTACCCTCCACTCGATAGGAACTGATCCAGAGTCAATGGAATGTTGGAAAATGACTGTCAATGCATCCGCTATTTCCAAGGCCACCTCCTTAAGTACTCTGGGATGCAGTCCATCAGGCCCTGGGGATTTATCGGCCTTCAGCCCCATCAATTTCCCAACACAATTTTCCGACTAATAAGGATTTCCCTCAGTTCCTCCTCCTTACTGGACCCTCTGACCCCTTTTATATCCGGAAGGTTGTTTGTGTCCTCCTTAGTGAATACCGAACCAAAGTACTTGTTCAATTGGTCTGCCATTTCTTTGTTCCCCGTTATGACTTCCCCTGATTCTGACTGCAGGGGACCTACGTTTGTCTTTACTAACCTTTTTCTCTTTACATATCTATAGAAACTTTTGCAATCCGCCTTAATGTTCCCTGCAAGCTTCTTCTCGTACTCCATTTTCCCTGCCCTAATCAAACCCTTTCTCTTCCTCTGTTGAGTTCTAAATTTCTCCCAGTCCCTGGGTTCGCTGCTATTTCTGGCCAATTTGTATGCCACTTCCTTGGCTTTAATACTATTCCTGATTTCCCTTGATAGCCACGGTTGAGCCACCTTCCCTTTTTTATTTTTACGCCAGACAGGAATGTACAATTGTTGTAGTTCATCCATGCGGTCTCTAAATGTGTGCCATTGCCCATCCACAGTCAACCCCTTAAGTATCATTCGCCAATCTATCCTAGCCAATTCACGCCTCATACCTTCAAAGTTACCCTTCTTTAAGTTCTGGACCATGGTCTCTGAATTAACTGTTTCATTCTTCATCCTAATGCAGAATTCCACCATATTATGGTCACTCTTCCCCAAGGGGCCTCGCACAACGAGATTGCTAATTAATCCTCTCTCATTACACACCACCCAGTCTTAGATGGCCTCCCCCCTAATTGGTTCCTTGACATATTGGTCCAGAAAACCATCCCTTATGCACTCCAGGAAATCCTCCTCCACCGTATTGCTTCCAGTTTGGCTAGCCCAATCTATGTGCATATTAAAGTCACCCATTATAACTGCTGCACCTTTATTGCATGCACCCCTAATTTCCTGTTTGAATACAAGAGCAGGAAGGTTATACTTAAATTGTATAATACACAGGTTAGACCACAGCGGGAATACTGCGTGCAGTTCTGGTTGCCATATTATAGGAAGGACATGATTGCCCTGGAGAGGGTGCAGAGGAGAGTTACGAGGATGCTGCCTGGAATGGAGAATCTTAGCTATGAGGACAGATTGGATAGGCTGGGTTTGCTCTCCTTGCAATAGAGGAGGCTGAGAGGAGACCTCATTGAGGTGTGTAAAATTTTGAGGGGGGCCTGGATATAGTGGATAGTAAGGGCCTATTTCCATTGGTGGAGGGGTCAATTACGAGAGGGCATAGGTTTATGGCGGTTTGTGGAAGGTTCAGAGGGGATTTGAAGGGAAGCTTCTTCATGCACCGGGGGGTGGGGTCTGGAACTCACTGCCTGGAAAGGTGGTAGAGGCAGAAACCCTCACCACATTTAAAAGGTGCTTGGATGGGCTGTTGAAGTGCCGTAACCTGCAGGGTTATAGACCTGGAGCTAGTAAGTGGGATTAGACTGGATCATCATCATCATAGGCAGTCCATCGAAAAGGAGGATGACTTGCTTCCACGCCGACAAAGGATGAGTTCACAGGTGTTTCAATGAAGGATCTAATATTCCAGGTCCTGAACTACATCCTGAAGAGTGGAAGATGCTTGTGTGTGGATTTTTTTAACGTGGAGTGGCCATTGCACACCAGCCACCACACGGGCTTGACAGAGCTAGGTCTTGGTCCAGTGGCAAGGGTTAACCAAGACGACTGGAGACTTGCTCTGCTGCACGGACCTAGTGTGCACATATATCGCAGTGTGGGCTGGCGCATGCTGTCCCTGGGCCCTCGCCTCTTCTGGCCCCGAACTTACGCCTCTCCTGGGCCCCGATGACATTGCTCTGCAATCTCTCACCGCTCCTTCGCCCCGATCTCACTGCTCCTGCTGTATCTGCCCATGCTCCAATCACCGACCTGGACCTTGATGATGTCACTCTTCGCTGCCGTCTCCCTCCTGCACCAGCTCGCGCTGTACCTTGCCGTGGTATGCCACCACGCAGCCAATGGCCGCCGCTTGCCGCTCCTTTTATGGCCCTGACCTGATGGTCTCTCGCAGGTCGCGGCCGCTATGCTGCTTCTTGTTGGCTAGCGCAGATACGATGGTAAGTACTTCAGGGAATGGAATATGGCCAGAGTGATTTCCTGGATTAGTTTTGAACGACTGGACGGGTCGGAGAGGAATTTTACCAGATTTTTTCCCCCAATTGCTTGGATTTATATCTTTTTTTTGCCTCTCGCAGGAGATCGCATGGCTCGGGTTGGGGTGGAATGTAGAATGTTTTAGTGTTAGGGGTGTCGCAGTTGTGTGGGGTGGACTTGTTGGGCTGGGTGCTCTTTACCTTTCCGTCTTTGTTCATAGGTTTTTATAACTTTAGGGTTCTGACCGAGGGCTGTGTGGCTCTTTGTCGGCTGGCGCGGAGACAATGGGCCGAAATGGCCTCCTTCCGTGCTGTAAATTTCTATGATTTCACAACGGAACTGAAAGTAGTAACAGAAATTTGCAAAGGTTGAAGGATCTCGGGCTGTTATTTCTAATCTTTTCTTTTTGTGGTTTTCTTCACGTACAATAGTCTGAGATAAATGAAAGCATTGAAAAGTTACTGTTGGGCCAGCTGAAAGGAGCAGGGCATACTCTTATGATTTTAAAAAGATAGATATGGGACTCCAACTGTCATTTTACTGCCCACACAATCTGAGAACATAATTTAATTCTTTTCCTTTGAAGATTGTATAACATTGAATTGCTAACTGGAGCTTCACGGGCGAAACACTATTCTATTTAATATCACCAAAAATGGCAACTACTGAGAGAAGTGAGCTGTGTTGTGACAGAAGCTAAAGCAGACATGGTTGGTTGCAGTCTGTTAGTCTAATCCACCTCATTAACCTCAAATGCTGGTACAGCAAGATCGAAGCTAGGCTGCAAACACGCCACTTCCCCACTCACCACAGATGAGCCTGCTTAGTTCTGAATATTTTCGATAGCAGAGACTGAACATGAACTGCAGCCTTAAAACTATTATATGACTGAGATTTTAGTTTTGCAATGTATGCTGACAAGAAGGAAAGTGCCAAGATCAAACATAGAAACATAGAAAATAGGTGCAGGAGTAGGCCATTTGGCCCTTCGAGCCTGTACCACCATTCAATAAGATCATGGCTGATCATTCACCTCAGTACCCCTTTCCTGCTTTCTCTCCACACCCATTGATCCCTTTAGCCTTGAGGGCCATATCTAACTCCCTCTTGAATAGCATCAACAACTCTCTGCGGTAGGGAATTCCACAGGTTAACAAGTTTCTCCTCATCTCAGTCCTAAATGGCTTACCCTTTATCCTAAGACTGTGACCCCTGGTTCTGGACTTCCCCAACATCGGGAACATTCTTCCTGCATCGAACCTGTCCAGTCCCGTCAGAATTTTATATATTTCTATGAGATCCCCTCTCATCCTTCTAAACTCCAGTGAATACAGGCCCAGTTGATCCAGTCTCTCCTCATATGTCAGCCTTGCCATCCCAGGAATCAGTCTGGTGAACCTTCGCTGCACTCCCTCACTAGCAAGAACATCCTTCCTCAGATTAGGAGACCAAAACTGAACGCAATATTCCAGGTGTGGCCTCACCAAGGCCCTGTACAACTGCAGTAAGACCTCCCTGCTCCTATATTCAAATCCCCTAGCTATGAAGGCCAACATACCATTTGCCGCCTTCACCGCCTGCTGTACCTGCATGCCAGATTTCAATGACTGATGTACCATGACACCCAGGTCTCATTGCATCTCCCCTTTTCCTAATCTGCTGCCATTCAGATAATAATCTGCCTTCGTGTTTTTGCCACCAAAGTGGATAACCTCACATTTATCCACATTATACTGCATCTGCCACGTGTTTGCCCACTCACCTAACCTATCCAAGTCACCTTGCAGCCTTTTAGCGTCCTCCTCACAGCTCACATCGCCACCCAGCTTAGTGTCATCTGCAAACTTGGAGATATTACACTCAATTCCCTCATCCAAATCATTAATGTATATTGTAAATAGCTGGGGTCCCAGCACTGAGCCCTGCGGGACTCCACTAGTCACTGCCTGCCATTCTGAAAAGGACCCGTTTATCCCGACTCTCTGCTAAATGATCTTATTGAAAGTTGGTGCAGGCTCAAATGGCCGAATGGCCAACTCCTGCATCTATTTTCTATGTTTTCCTGTCTGCCAACCGGTTCTCTATCCACGTCAGTATATTACCCCCAATATCTTGTGCTTTAATTTTGCACACCAATCTCTTGTGTGGGACCTTGTCAAAAGCCTTTTGAAAGTCCAAATACACCACATCCACTGGTTCTCCCTTATCCACTCTACCAGTTGCATCCTCAAAGAATTCTAGAAGATTTGTCAAGCAGGATTTCCCTTTCATAAATCCATTGGTGACTTGGACCGATCCGTCACTGCTTTCCAAATTTGCTGCTATTTCATCTTTAATAATTGATTCCAACATCTTCCCCACTACTGATGTCAGGCTAACCGGTCTATAATTCCCCGTTTTCTCTCTCCCTCCTTTTTAAAAAAAAAAAAGTGGTGTTACATTAGCTACCCTCCAGTTTATAGGAACCGATCCAGAGATGATTGACTGTTGGAAAATGATCACCAATGCAACCACTATTTCTAGGGCTACTTCCTTAAGTATTCTGGGATGCAGATCATCATACCGTGGGGATTTATTGGCCTTCAATCCCATCAATTTCCCTAATACAATTTCCCACCTAATAAGGATTTCCTTCAGTTCCTCCTTCTCACTAGACCCTCGGCCCCCGAGTATTTCCGGAAGTTTATTTGTGTCTTCCTTCGTGAAGACAGAACCAAAGTATTTGTTTAACTGGTCCACCATTTCTTTGTTCCCCATTATAAATTCACCTGAATCTGACTGCAAGGGACCTATGTTTGTTTTCACTAATCTTTTTCTCTTCACATATCTATAGAAGCTTTTGCAGTCAGTTTTTATGTTCCCAGCAAGCTTCCTTTCATACTCTATTTTTCCCCTGCTAATTAAACCCTTTGTCCTCCTCTGCTGTATTACAAAATTCTCCTAATCCTCAGGTTTGCTTCTTTTTCTGCCCAATTTATATGCCTCTTCCTTGGATTTAACACTATCCTTAATTTCCCTTGTTAACCAAGGTTGAGCCGCACTAAATCAAACTTCCTGTATTCAGTGATGCTGAGTTATTTTAGTGACCCTGAATATTATATTTAAATATAATTCTATGCTGCTATTACTTTTCTTTTCTGGGAAATAACACCCACATACAGTCCAACCCCCAGAATATGCAGCTCCTCAAATATAAAATATGTCTGAAAACGGCAGAAAGTCCACCTGAAACAATAGCCCCACCAGGAATGAGAGATGGCAGATTCATTTTACTTTATAAAAAAAATGATAAAGACTATGGCAGAATAATGATACGGTTATGTCATTTGTCAAAGTTCTTTTCTTGGCTGAAATAAAAGGAGAACATGTCATGACTGGCATTTACTGAATTGATCTTCTTTTGCTGGTACCCAGCTCTCCTATGCTGTTGATAAACAGGCCTTAACCTATGTTACTTTGTTCATGTGCCACTGATAATACAAGTTTCTGGCACATAACTTTTGAGTATAGTGGTGCTGGTTACTCCCAGAAGCGGTCTGAGTATCTTGTGTTCAGAAGTGTGCCTTTACTGCCCCGTATTAGACTGTATGATACAAACTCAAAAAAGTATCTTTCTGAATTCAAGGCTCATGATACCAGAGGGAAAGTGATGGACTTTTTCCAAGTAGCACAGAATCATGTTCTTGCCACAGCATCCAGTGGTGGGTACATTAAACTAGACATTAAAAAGGTTCAGAATTGTCTCATCCTGTTGAGTGAAGTAAATATTTCAGCCCAGCAGACCTGCCTGGCTATGTAGCTGTCAAACCCTGCAAGTATTGCACAAGAGGTTGAAGAGCAAGGCACACACTGCTAAGAACATAAGAACATAAGAAATAGGAGCAGGAGTAGGCCATACGGCCCCTCGAGCCTGCTCCGCCATTCAATAAGATCATGGCTGATCTGATCATGGACTCAGCTCCACTTCCCTGCCCTCACCTCATAACCCCTTATCCCCATATCGTTTAAGAAACTGTCTATTTCTGTCTTAAATTTATTCAATGTCCCAGCATCCACAGCTCTCTGAGGCAGTGAGTTCCACAGATTCACAACCCTCAGAGAAGAAATTTCTCCTCATCTCTGTTTTAAATGGGAAGCCCCTTATTCTAAGATCGTGCCCTCTAGTTCTAGTCTCCCCCATCAGTGGAAACATCCTCTCTGCATCCACCTTGTCAAGCCCCCTCATAATCTTATATGTTTTGATAAGATCACCTCATTCTTCTGAATTCCAATGAGTAGAGACCCAACCTACTCAACCTTTCCTCATAAGTCAACCCCCTCATCCCCGGAATCAACATTGTGAACCTTCTCTGAACTGCCTCCAAAGCAAGTATATCCTTTCGTAAATATGGTAACCAAAACTGCACGCAGTATTCCAGGTGTGGCCTCACCAATACCTTATATAGCTGTAGCAAGACTTCTCTGCTTTTATACTCCATCCCCTTTGCAATAAAGGCCAAGATACCATTGACCTTCCTGATCACTTGCTGTACCTGCATACTATCCTTTTGTGTTTCATTCACAAGTACCCCCAGGTCCCGCTGTACTGCAGCACTTTGCAATCTTTCTCCATTTAAATAATAGCTTGCTCTTTGATTTTTTTCTGCCAAAAAATGCATGACCCCACACTTTCCGACATTATACTCCATCTGCCAAATTTTTGCCCACTCACTTAGCCTGTCTATGTCCTTTTGCAGATTTTTTTGTGTCCTCCTCACAAATTTCTTTTCCTCCCATCTTTGTATCGTCAGCAAACTTGGCTACGTTACACTCAGTCCCTTCTTCCAAGTCATTAATATAGATTGTAAATAGTTGGGGTCCCAGCACTGATCCCTGCGGCACCCCACTAGTTACTGGTTGCCAACCAGAGAATGAACCGTTTATCCCAACTCTCTGGTCTCTGTTAGTTAGCCAATCCTCTATCCATGCTAATATATTACCCCCAACTCCGTGAACTTTTATCTTGTGCCGTAAACTTTTATGTGGCACCTTGTTAAATGCCTTCTGGAAATCCAAATACACCACATCCACTGGTTCCCCTTTATCCATCCTGTTCGTTACATCCTCAAAGAATTCCAGCAAATTTGTCAAACATGACTTCTCCTTCATAAATCCATGCTGACTCTGCCTGACCGAATTATTTTCCAAATGTCCTGCTACTGCTTCTTTAATAATGGACTCCAACATTTTCCCAACCACAGATGTTAGGCTAACTGGTCTATAGTTTCCTGCTTTTTGGCTGCCTCCTTTTTTAAATAGGGGCGTTACATTTGCAGTTTTCCAATCTGCTGGAATCTACCCAGAATCCAGGGAATTTTGGTAAATTACAACCAATGCATCTACAATCCCTGCCGCTACTTCTCTTAAGTTCCTAGGATGCAAGCCATCAGGTTCAGGGGATTTATCTGCCTTTAGTCCCATTATCTTGCTGAGTACCACCTCCTTAGTGATTGTGATTGTGTTAAGTTCCTCCCCCCATAGCCCCTAGACTATCCATTGTCGGAATATTGTTAGTGTCCTCTACTGTAAAGACTGATACAAAGTATTTGTTCAGAGTTTCTGCCATCCCCTTGTTCCCCATTACTAATTCCCTGGTCTTGTCCTCTAAGGAACCAACATTTATTTTAGCTACCCTTTTCCTTTTCATATACCTATAGAAACTCTTGCTATCTGTTTTATATATTTTGCGCTAGTTTACTTTCATAGTCTATCTTCCCTTTCTTAATCATTTTTTAAGTCATTCTTTGCTGGCTTTTAAAAGCTTCCCAATCTTCTGTCCTCCCACTAGTTTTGACCACTTTGTGTGCACTTGTTTTTAATTGGATACCATCCTTTATTTCTTTAGTTAGCCACGGATGGCTATCTTTTCTCTCACACCCTTGCCTCCTCACTGGAATATATTTTTCTTGAGAGTTGTGAAATATCTCCTTAAATGTACACCACTGTTCATCAACCGTCCTACATTTTAATCTATTTTCCCAGTCCACTTTACTCAACTGTGCCCTCATACCTTCATAGTCTCCTTTATTTAAGCTTATTACGCTGGTTAGAGCTCCAACTTTCTCACCCTCCATCTGAATTTGAAATTCAATCATGAAAGAAGATGCAGCTACCAATAAACATTGTAAAGAAAAGAAAAATAAAATAAAATTGACTCCCTTGGATGGAGCTGAACACCCAAAGAAGACAGAGAGTAAGATTCTACACAAGAGAAAAATGGGTGTTGAAACAAAGAAATGGAAGAAAAAGAAACCATAAACCAACTTGAAACGACCCTTTCCTCTAGTGTGACTATAATATGCAGCCAAGTGTTGTCGATGGATGATCAGAAGATCTATTTTATGGTTTCATATTTGTACATTGGACATGCGGAGGATGCTGTGTGGGATATTGACATTCTCTGAACAGACTGCTTTCTTGGACTTAGTCCATTGGGAACACAAACGCAGAATATTCAGATGGTGACTGACTAGACCATTACTGTCATTTTAGGAATCTTGCGTGCAATTATCAAATTATAGTTTTTAAACTCATTGCAAAGTTCTGCTTTAGGAGCTAACACTTCACTATATGGAAAATAATTATTCCTGTTAAAAGGTGTAAAATCTGTTAAATATTTCTGAAATGGATTTTTGTATGAGGAGCGAAACCTCTAGTGGCACATAGTTAACATTTCTTAACTCGTAAGAGTTGCTTTTGTTTAGTTTCAATTGCCATCTTCCCACGATAAGGTAGTTGCTATGGGCTGGGGAGGAAAAGAATTAGAACTGGCTTTCCACATCTGATCAATGGTTAAACGGAATGTTTACATTCACTGTGTAGGCTTACACATGAAGAATAGCCACTTGAGGGAAGTAGTGGAGGGCTACTGGCACTGGTGGAACTATTCCAGTACGTCGGTTTATTCAGGAGAGGGAAGAAGAGGTGGGGTGGAGGAAAAGAAAATCGACCAAAACAATATTCTAAAATATGCTTTGGGGCCCAACATATGACATGCGTGATAAATTTAGTGCTTGTGCCTCGGGCCAGCTCTTCTGATTCTATTCCCAGCTCCATACCTACGTCAGTTGTGGCTCAGTGGGTAGCACTGTCAACTCTGAGTCAGAAGGTTGTGTGTTCAAGTCCCACTCCAGGTACTTGAACACACAAATCTCGGCTGACACTCCAGTGCAGTGCTGAAGGAGTGCTGTACATCATAGAAAGTTACAGCACAGAAGGAGGCCATTTTGGCCCATCGTGTCCGTGCCGGCCGACAAAGAGCAATCCAGCCTAATCCCACTTTCCAGCTCTGGGTCCATAGCCCTGTAGGTTACTTCAAGTGCACATCCAAATACTATTTAAATGTAGTGAGGGTTTCTGCCTCTACCACCCTTTCAGGCAGTGAGTTCCAGACCCCCGCAACCCTCTGGGTGAAGAAATTTCCCCTCAAATCCCCTTTCAACCTTCTACCAATTACTTTAAATCTATGTCCCCTGGGTTTTGCCCCCTCTGCTGAGGGAAATAGATCCTTTCTATCCAGTTTATATAGGCCCCTCATAATTTTATACACCTCAATAAGGTCTCCCCTCAGCCTCCTCTGTTCCAAGGAAAACAAACCCAGCCTATCCAATCTTTCCTCATAGCTAGTGTTTCCAGCATTCCTTGTTTTTATTTCAAATTCTGGTAATTGCTTTAAGGAACTGGATTGGTTTTTGCCTTCATAAGATTCCACTTTAGTCTTCAGAAGCAATACAATGCCACAGCCAACTTCATTTGTGGTTAAAATATAAAGAACATTTCTTACACAAATAATAAACAAGCAAATAATCTAGTCGTTATATATTTACAGTAGAACATCTTTTATCTAATTCCTCAAGCAGATAAAGACAGTGGCAGCCTGGATACAGAATTGGCTCAGTGACAGGCAACAGAGAGTAGTGGTGAACGGTTGTTTTTTGGACTGGAGGAAGGTATACAGTGGTATTCCCCAGGGACCACTGCTTTTCTTAATATATACTAATGATTTGGACATGGGTGTACAGGGCACAATTTCAACATTTGCAGATGACACAAAATCTGGAAGTACAGGTAGAGCTTCCAAATCCGGAAATCTTGGGACCAAGTCCATTCCGGATTTTGGAACGTCTTTCCGACGTCCCAAATCCAGAAACACCTGGAATGAGGTAAGGGGGGGGAGGGGGGTCGGCAGCTGAGGGTTCAGCTGCGTCGGCTCCGGGTCGGGGGTCGGCGGTTCTGGGTTCGGCAGCGTCAGCTGCGGGTCAGGGGTCGGCGGTTCCGAGTCGGGTCTGCGGGTCAGGGGTTGGCAGTTCCGGGTTGGCGGTTCCGGGTCGGGTCGATGGTTCAGGGTTTGGCAGCGTTGGCTGCGGGTCAGGGGTCGGCGGTTCCGGGTCAGGTCGGCGGTTCTGGATTCGGCAGCGTCGGCGGTTCCGGGTCAGATCGGTGGTTCCGGGTCAGGGGTCGGCGGTTCTGGGTTCGGCTGCAGGTCAGGGGTCGGCGGTTCCAGGTTCGGCTGCAGGTCAGGTGTCGGCGGCTGGAAAAAACCTGTGTTGAAGACCTGCAAAAAAAAGTAAGTTAATGTTTTTATTTTTGAATTCTTTTTCAGCGATTTAGTAGGTGGTAAGGGTTTTGTGTATTTGTATTTTTTGGAATTTTTTTTTGTGGTGTTTTTCCCCTTTCCTAGGCCCAACTTGCAGCGGTAATTGGTTTAAAAAAAAATGTCCAGATTTCGGATCATTTTCCGAATTCCAGGTGATCCTGCCACGGATCGGCCTGGTGTCCGAATTCCGGAACATTCCAAATTTTGAAACTCCGGATTTCGGACGCTCAACCTGTATAGTGAACAATCAGGTGGAGAGTGATCGATTTGAAGAGGACAGAGACAGGCTGATGAAATGGGCGGGCACGGGGCAGGTGAAATTTAACGCAGAAAAATGTGAAGTGATGGATTTTGGTAGAAAGAATGAGGAGAGGACATATAAACTAAATGGTACAAGCCTAAAGAGAGACCTGGGGGTATGTGTGCATAAATCGTTGAAGGTGGCAGGACAGGGTGAAAAAGCAGTTAAAACGGCTGATGGGATCCTGGGCTTCATAAATAGAGGTATAAACTTGGATGAAACACTGGTTCGGCCCCAACTGGAGTATTGTGTCCAATTCTGGGCACCGCACTTTAGAAAGGATGTGAAGGCCATAGAGAAGATGCAGAAAAAATTTACGAAAGTGATTCCAGGAATGAGGGACTTCAGTTACATTAATATACTGGAGATGCTGGGGTTGTTCATTTTTGTAAACAAATGACTCATTTTTATCTTTCAAAAGGGAATTGGAAAAGGAAAAAAAATTGCAAGTCTGTGGGGAAAGGGCAGGGAAGTGGGACTGGGTCAGAATCTGGATGGGCGAATGGACTACTTTCGTGTGTAACCATTCTATGATTCGATTCTATAATGGTTCACCCAAAACAGCACACAGTACTCAAACTGTGGTCTAGCCAATGTTCTGTACTAATTTCAACCTTTAGAATTTTATGCCCAAAATGGCTTTTTATACTGCATTTTTGCTTTCAAGGAATTATGCATTTGAACCCCTTTGGTATCTCACTTCATCCACATCTGCTGAAGGTGCGCAGGTGCATGGCCACACAAGTATCGGGAGGTCCCTCGCAGGCCGCTCACAAAGCTGTTCCTGTTGGAAGACAGCATGCATGCATGGCCGCGCAGCAAATTTAAAGGGACCATGCACGAAAAAAAATTAGAGGGAACATTGCCTCCAGCATCTTTCCATTAAGTGTATAATCCCATTCCTTATGCATTACCTCACACATCTGCCACTTGCTGGCCCATCAACATACATAGCAATCAATCCTGACTCCAATTCCTTTTTTAAGGTTGACCCTTAAGCTTTTTTCGTGGTTTTCTTATTTAATTTTTTTTGCTGGCTTCTCTCCCTTTCCCAAAGTTTTTCTAGCTGTTCCATGGTGTCTTTCATCCTGGTGCCAGAGAGGCAGCATACCACTCGGGACTTCACAATCATGATTGCATAAAATACTGTCTGTATCCCTGATTATAGAATCTCCCACTACTACCATTCTCTTATTTGTATAGTCTATCTGTGCTCATCCCACCTCAGGGCAGACTCTTGCTCCATGGTGCCATGACGTTGCTCATAACTGTCCTCCTCTGAATCACTGTCCACCTCATGTCCAACACTCCATATCTATTGGACAATCCAGTAACTCGGTGCTGGTTCGACCTTTGAATCATGTCTACCTTTGCTGCACTGCAGATGTCCACCTACTGCTCTATTTCTACACTATCCCTGTGTCCTGAATCATCTAGCACTGCTTCTTGGGTGACCTCACTCTGGAGAGTACGATCCACAAACGCCTCCCTTTCTCTGATGCTGCGGAGAGAGCCAATTCAACTCGAGCACAAAGATCCTCTGCTCCAGAGACTTGATTTTCTTGCAATGCAAATAAGCAGCAGTCTACTGAGGGTCTATGGTGGCCCACATATCACACTCCACACAGGGTTCCTGCACTGCCCTGAAACACTCGGTGTATGAGAGCCATATATCAGACTCCACACGTCAGTGTTCCTGCACTGTCTCAATGCACTCAGGGTGTATGGTGAACCATATATCACACTCCACACATCACAGTGTTCTTGCACTACCCTGATACACTCAGGGTGTATGAGAGCCGTATATCAGTCTCCACACATCTCCTGCACTGCCTCGATGCACTGAGGGTCTATGGTGACCCAGATATAACATTCCACACACATCATGGGGTCCCCTGTGCTGCCATCCTGATGTGACTTACTTAAATGTGCATAGGTTTAGCCTGAACTCTGAGTAGCACCAAAGGCTCACAAGAATCAAATTCCACTTACTAACCACGCTATTAATTAACAAAAACTCCTGTCCAAAGTCACTTCAGCTAAAAGCCTGCTAAGTCTGATTCCCTATTGAGGTTAACCTCTGAGAGAAGTGAGCTGTGTTGTAACAGAATCTAAAGCAGAAATGGTGGGTTGCAGTCTGTTAGTTTAATCCACCTCATTAACCTCAAATGCTGGTACAGCTAGATCGAAGCTGTGCTGCATACACACCACTTCCTCACTCATCACTGATGAGCCTGCTTAGTTCTGAATATTTTCTATAGGAGACACTGAACATGAACTGCAGTCTTAAAACTATTATATGGCTGAGATTTTAATTTTGCAATGTATGCTGACGAAGGAAAGTGCAAAGATCAAGTGCCGCACCACGTCAAACTCACTGTATCCAGTGAAGCTGAGTCTATTTTCGTGACCCTGGATTGTTATATTTAAGTATCATTCTATGCTGCTATTGTTAAATATCGAATAACTCCACGAGGCTAAGTACGGTGAGCTAGTTCAGGCATGACTTTACGGCAGTTTATTTATTCTCAAAGTGGGGATTCAACATGGCTGCCAACATTATATACAAGGCTTGCACGTGTCTGCCAGTGACCATTAGGACTCCGACAGTCACACCCTCCGGTGGCAGGTAAAACCCAGTTAACATACATAACATCATTCCTATGGCAGAATAATGATACGGTTATGTCATTTGTCAAAGTTCTTTTCTTGACTGAAATAAAAGGACAACATGTCATAACTGGCAGTTATTGAATTGATCTTGATTTGCTTGTTGTTGATAAACAGGCCTTAAACTGTATCACTTTGTTCATGTGCCACTGATAATACAAGTTTCCGGCACTTAACTTTTGGCTATAGTGGTGCTGGTTGCTCCCAGAAGCGGTCTGAGTATCTTGTGTTTAGAAATGTGCCTTTACTGCCTGGTATCTAATTATATGATCGTGGCTGAACGGGATATGGTGGTTTTTGCACATGGGAGGTACAGTTAAGGGTCTGCCATGTTTTTATTTCAAATTCTGGTAATTGCTTTAAGGAACTGGATTGCTTAATGCCTCCATAAGATTCCACTTTCATCTTCAGAAGCAATACAATACCACAGCCAACTTCATTTAAAATTTAAAATATGAAGAAAATTTCACACAAATAATAATTATATCTTTACAGTAGAACATCTTTTATTTCATTCCACAAGCAGATAAAATAATTTAAAAAAAAAATCACAACACTAATCTGGTTGTTTTGTTGCAGTTGCTGGCTCTTGAACTGTAGCTTGAAAAAGAATTGAAGGATTTTATTGGCTGGTTTTACACTGGTTACTGGTTAGTAGCAATCTGTGCAATGACAGAAGCCTCTTTTGATTAATTCATATTTAATCAATCAGAAAATGGAGCCAATTACTAAGGATAACAAAGGACAGTGGTTATTTGGACCAATTATAACTTTTTTATCAGCAGACACATGCTTAATTACCAGACTTTTAATTAGAGATTTAAATCTGCATCCACGAAATGTAATTCTGCATTGTTGCAATTGACAACTGATGTGGAAGATGTGTTTCTAAAACGCCTTGGGATGTTTTACTACGTTAAAGGTGCTATATAAATGCAAGTTGTTGCTTTTTTCTGTAGCATTACCAATGCATGTAATTTTTGTTTATGGTGTGAAGCCTAGAGTTAATTACATGTTGTGGTCTGAGCGTTGTATTGCATAGCTAGTGCATAAAGGCTGTAGCCTAGTACTCTATTGCTCTAGCTACAGATCATTGCATTTTGTGAGCATTTTAAAATTGCTTCATCACATTGTCTGAACATGGCTTGCTTCTATGTATTTCAAATTTGCAAGAAATATGTATGATATAAATGGAATTAGCATAGGGGGACTGGGAACTACAGCCATATGGGCTTGATTTACTGCCCGTCACAGAACAGTGTCAAATGGGGAATTTAAGTTGTCTACAATTTTGGGTAAAGTGAGATCAAGAGCAGTTCTATGAGCTTATGGTTTATGTTCATAACATGTATATCAGTGAGATCATTACAGTTCAAACAGCATGTCAGTCTTAAAGATAAACATGGTTCCTTTTATTTGAAAAGGTTTGTAATCTGACCTTTTTCCTTGTTGTCACAAGTCTTAACATTTCCTTAATGTTCACAGCTTCAGATATGCAATTTCCCTGAATCATGCAGTGACCTAAATCTTGATATTTCTGAGTTTAAACACGTGGGGCTGGATTTTTGGCTGATTTACGTCCCATTTAGATTTTGCGCTGGGTGGAATTTTTGCCAATACTTCGGTTCTGTCTTCATGGAAGAGGACACAAATAACATCCCAGAAATGCTAGGGAACCAAGGGTCTAGTGAGCAAGAGGAATGAAAGGAAATGATAATTAGTAAGAAAAGAGTGCTGGAGAAACTAATGGGACTGAAGGCAGATAAATCCCCAGGGCCTGATGATTTGCATCCCAGAGTACTAAAAGAGGTAGCCATGGAAATAGTAGATGCATTAGTTGTCATCTTCCAAAATTCTATAGATTATGAAATAGTTCCTGCAGATTGGAGAGTGGCAAATGTAATCCCACTATTTAAAAAAGGAGGGAGAGATAAAACGGGGAACTACAGACCGGTTAGCCTGACATCAGTAGTAGGGAAAATACTAGAGTCTATTATAAAGGATGTGATAATGGTACACTTAGATAATTAAACAAAGTCAACATGGATTTATGAAAGGAACTGGAGTTTTTTGAGGATGTAACTGATAGAATAGATAAGGGAGAACCAGTAGATGGAGTGTATTTGGATTTTCAGATGGCCTTTGATAAAGTCCCACGTAAGAGTTTAATGTGCAAAATTAAAGCACATAGGATTGGGGGTAATGTGTTGAAAATTGGTTAACTGAGGAAACAGAGTGTAGGAATAAACGGGTCTTTTTCGGGATGGCGGGCAGTGACTAGTGGGGTACCACAGGGATCAGTGCTTGGGCCCCAGCTATTCACAATATATATAAATGATTTGGATGAGGGAACGAAATGTAATATTTCCAAGTTTGCCGACAACACAAAACTAGGTGGGGTTGTGAGTTGTGAGAAGGATGCAAAGGTGCTACAAGGGAAGGGAGGACCTTGAGACAATCACTATCACTAGGGAGATAGTGCTGGACATGCTAATGGGACTCAAGGTAGACAAGTCCCCTGGTCCTGATGAAATGCATCCCAGGGTATTAAAAGAGATGGCGGAAGTTATAGCAGATGTATTCGTTATAATCTACCAAAATTCTCTGGACTCTGGGGAGGTACCAGCGGATTGGAAAGCAGCTAATGTAACGCCTCTGTTTAAAAAAGGGGGCAAACAAAAGGCAGGTAACTATAGGCCGGTTAGTTTAACATCTGTAGTGGGGAAAATGCTTGAAACTATCATTAAGGAAGAAATAGCGGGACATCTAGATAGGAATACTGCAATCAAGCAGACGCAGCATGGATTCATGAAGGGGAAATCATGTTTAACTAATTTACTGGAATTCTTTGAGGATATCACGAGCATGGTGGATAGAGGTGTACCGATGGATGTGGTGTATTTAGATTTTCAAAAGGCATTCGATAAGGTGCCACACAAAAGGTTACTGCAGAAGATAGAGGTACGCGGAGTCAGAGGAAATGTATTAGCATGGATAGAGAATTGGCTGGCGAACAGAAAGCAGAGAGTTGGGATAAATGGGTCCTTTTCGGGTTGGAAATCGGTGGTTAGTGGTGTGCCACAGGGATCGGTGCTGGGACCACAACTGTTTACAATATACATTGATGACCTGGAAGAGGGGACAGAGTGTAGTGTTACAAAATTTGCAGATGACACAAAGATTAGTGGGAAAGCGGGTTGTGTAGAGGACACAGAGAGGCTGCAAAGAGATTTGGATAGGTTAAGCGAATGGGCGAAGGTTTGGCAGATGGAATACAATGTCGGAAAGTGTGAGGTCATCCACCTTGGGAAAAAAAAATCAGTAAAAGGGAATATTATTTGAATGGGGAGAAATTACAACATGCTGAGATGCAGATGGACCTGGGGATCCTTGTGCATGAAACTCTTTTTGGTATGAAACTCTTTTTGGTCCTTGTGCATGAATCCCAAAAAAAGTTAGTTTGCAGGTGCAGCAGGTAATCAGGAAGGCGAATGGAATGTTGGCCTTCATTGCGAGAGGGATGGAGTACAAAAGCAGGGAGGTCCTGCTGCAACTGTATAGGGTATTGGTGAGGCCGCACCTGGAGTACTGTGTGCAGTTTTGGTCATCTTACTGAAGGAAGGATATACTGGCTTTGGAGGGGGTACAGAGACTATTCACTAGGCTGATTCTGGAGATGAGGGGGTTACCTTATGATGATAGATTGATTAGACTGGGTCTTTACTCGTTGGAGTTCAGAAGGATGAGGGATGATCTTATAGAAACATTTAAAATAATGAAAGGGATAGACAAGATAGAGGCAGAGAGGTTGTTTCCACTGGTAGGGGAGGCTAGAACTAGGGGGCACAGCCTCAAAATATGGGGGAGCCAATTTAAAACCGAGTTGAGATGGAATTTCTTCTCCCAGAGGGTTGTGAATCTGTGGAATTCTCTGCCCAAGGAAGCAGTTGAGGCTAGCTCATTGAATGTGTTCAAGTCACAGATATATAGATTTTTAACCAATAAGGGAATTAAGGGTTACGGGGAGCGGGCGGGTAAGTGGAGCTGAGTTCACGGCCAGATCAGCCATGATCTTATTGAATGGCGGAGCTGGCTCGAGGGGCTAGATGGCCTACTCCTGTTCCTAATTCTTATGTTCTTATGTTCTTTTGTTCTTAAGGCGATTTAGATAGGTTGAGTGAGTGGGCAAACACATGGCAGATGCAGTATAACGTGGATAAATGTGAAGTTATCCACTTTGGTAGGAAAAACATAAAGACAAAGTATTATTTAAATAGCGATGGCTTGGGAAATGTCGATTTATAGAGGGACCTGGGTGTCCTTGTACACCAGTCATTAAAAGCAAACATGCAGGTGCAGCAAGCAGTTTGGAAGGCAAATGGTATGTTGGCCTTCATTGCAAGAGGATTTGAGTACAGGAGCAAGGATGTCTTACTACAGTTATACAGGGCCTTGGTGAGACCACACCTGGAGTATTGTGTGCAGTTTTGGTCTCCTTACCTAAGAAAGGATATACTTGCCATTGAGGGAGTGCAGCGAAGGTTCACCAGACTGATTCCTGAGATGGCAGGACTGTTGTATGAGGAGAGATTGGGTCGATTAGGCCTGTATTCACTAGAGTTTAGAAGAATGAGAGGGGATCTCATTGAAACGTATAAAATTCTGACTGGGTTGGACAGACTGGATGCGGGGAGGATGTTTCCCCTGGCTGGGAAGTCTAGAACAAGGGGCCACAGTCTCAGGATACGGGGTAGGAAATTTAGGACCAAGATGAGGAGAAATGTTTTCACTCAGAGGGTGGTGAACCTGTGGAATTCTCTACCACAGAAGGCTGTGGAGGCCAAGTCACTGAATATATTTAAGAGGGAGATAGATAGATTTCTAGACACAAAAGTCATCAAGGGGTATGGGGAAAAAGCGGGAATATGGTGTTGAGATAGAGGATCCGCCATGATCATATTGAATGGCAGTGCAGACTCGAAGGGCCGAATGGCCTACTACTGCACCTATTTTCTATGTTTTTATGATTTTGCGGCGGCGCTAAAACTTAGCGTCCGCCAGCTGTTTTGACCGTTTGGATGATGTAAATCGGCGTGCATTGCTGCGCTAGCGCCCCAAGTGGAAACTTCGAGCATATCGCCTGATTTAGCGTCCGCCCGGGAACCCACCAGCAAAAAGCAGTCGGACCCCAGGCGCACCAGCATTAACGGCGCCATCTTGAAAACGGAGGAGAAAGCCGAAGTTCTGAGTGATTAAAAGCATTGGGAGAAGAACGCTGCCTTACTGCATACTTTTGATTATGAAGTTTATGTGAGTTTATAGTTTGTTTTAAAGGACATTTAAGGACATTTCAAAAGATGAGGGCCATGCTATGTCAGCCATTATTCCTGGCTGCTATATTTATATGGCGTTGAGCTGGAATAAGGCTTATTGATGATCATTTTGTAATCGAAGCGGTTGCAGACGTATGGAGAGGAGGCCTTACTCCCCATGAGCATACAGGGAACATCGCTCATGCCGACAGCTCTCTGAAGCACAGTGCCTTAGAAGGCTGCGCTTCCGAAAATAGGTGGTCATACAGACAGACCTGCAGCCTACCAGCAGCAACAGGACTGCACTGCCCGCTGAGATGAAGGTGACTGTGGCACTTGCCTTCTATGCCTCCGGCTCCTTTCAGGCATCAGTGGGGGACATGTGCAGCACGCTACACATTGCAGCATTCGTCAGGTGACTACGTCACTGTACACATGCAGGGTGGACTTCATAAACTTCCCAATGACCAGGGAGGCACAGAATCAGAGAGCTGTGGGTTTTGGATGAGTTGTTGGCTTCCCCAAGGTTCAGGGTGCCCTTGGCTTTGTGCTACACTCCGGGACTCCAGTGTCAGTGCAGGAGGCCACCAGCCTCGTGTGGGCACTGATGGCCTCGCAGGTTTCACGGCTCGCACCGACAGTCTGTGACCCTACTTCCGTAATGGTCGCAGTGAGAGTCTCGATGGTCAGGGAATCCTACCCAAGACATCAAGGAGCTGACTGGTGAGGTGGATGCTCTCCCGGGACAGTCCCACCATATCCAGTTCCACGGCGGCCTGTCTGTCAGCAGACCGACTTTACCGACTCGCCCTCCAGAGAGATGGCCTATGGGATTCGACCCCAGAACTGCGTTGCTGCACGCCACGTGTCCCAGGAGCCTCGGGTGACTCAAATCCTGCGAAAGTTACATCATCGTCCTCAGACGAGGTGAGTGCTTGTGGTAAAGGAGGGGTGGATTGCATCTGCCCCGGAGTCGGCTAATCTGTAAACTCGTCCTCTTCTTCATCCTCTTCCTCCTCTTCCACACGATGGCCTGGCATGGAGTGTTGCTTTGAGGGATGCTGTGGCTGCTCATCTGGAAGTAGAAAGCAACAGATGAGTGGTTAGTTGCAGGGGAGGGGGCAGGGTAACATGAGGAAGGTTGCATTGCACAGGCTGATTTGAAGGATCGCCCCTACTCCATTACATCTAGTCCACAGACACTGCCCCAACCCTAGTCTACAGACACTGCAGGACATTGCCCCAACCCTAGTCTACAGACACTGCAGGATATTGCCCCAACCCTAGTCTACAGACACTGCAGGACATTGCCCCAACCCTAGTCTACAGACACTGCAGGACATTGCCCCAACCCTAGTCTACAGACACTGCAGGACATTGCCCCAACCATAGTCTACAGACACTGCAGGATATTGCCCCAACCCTAGTCTACAGACACGGCAGGATATTGCCCCAACCCTAGTCTACAGACACTGCAGGATATTGCCCCAAACCTAGTCTACAGACACTGCAGGATATTGCCCCAACCCTAGTCTACAGCCACTGCAGGATATTGCCCCAACCCTAGTCCACAGACACTGCAGGACATTGCCCCAACCCTAGTCTACAGACACTGCAGGACATTGCCCCAACCCTAGTCTACAGACACTGCAGGACATTGCCCCAACCCTAGTCTACAGACACTGCAGGATATTGCCCCAACCCTAGTCTACAGACACGGCAGGATATTGCCCCAACCCTAGTCTACAGACACTGCAGGATATTGCCCCAACCCTAGTCTACAGACACGGCAGGACATTGCCCCAACCCTAGTCTACAGACACTGCAGGATATTGCCCCAAACCTAGTCTACAGACACTGCAGGATATTGCCCCAAACCTAGTCTACAGACACTGCAGGATATTGCCCCAACCCTAGTCTACAGACACTGCAGGATATTGCCCCAATCCTAGTCTACAGACACTGCAGGATATTGCCCCAATCCTAGTCTACAGACACTGCAGGATATTGCCCCAACCCTAGTCTACAGACACTGCAGGATATTGCCCCAACCCTAGTCGACAGACACTGCAGGATATTGCCCCAACCCTAGTCTACAGACACTGCAGGACATTGCCCCAATCCTAGTCTACAGACACTACAGGATATTGCCCCAACCCTAGTCTACAGACACTGCAGGACATTGCCCCAACCCTAGTCTACAGACACTGCAGGATATTGCCCCAACCCTAGTCTACAGACACTGCAGGACATTGCCCCAACCCTAGTCTACAGACACTGCAGGACATTGCCCCAACCCTAGTCTACAGACACTGCAGGATATTGCCCCAACCCTAGCCTACAGACACTGCAGGATATTGCCCCAACCCTAGTCTATAGACACTGCAGGATATTGCCCCAACCCTAGTCTACAGACACTGCAGGATATTGCCCCAACCCTAGTCTACAGACACTGTAGGACATTGCCTCAACCCAGCTCAGGGAGTGTGCAGGACTTACCCTTAGTGTGCAAGCGGGGGTCAGCACCCCCAGTGGCAGTTGCCTGCCCTGAGGCTCTGATGAGGCCTGCCACTCGCTCCTCAATGTCCGTGAGTGGCAGGGTCTGAGGCGGACCTCTGCCTGTCCTCGCAGCGATTGTGAGACTTCTTTGCCTGCAAAGATGAAAATGGGAATGGTTACAAAAGGGTCCATCTGCTCTTGTGGCACACACAGATAGCCACCAAAGCACTTACAGCATACTGTCTGAATGTAATACACTTCTCTGTTTAATGGCCTTGGAAGTTGCACATGGTTCATCAGGGAGACATCTTAATGTGTAAAGATCATTCATGGCAAATAGGGTGCCAAATTCAGCCTACCTTTGTATTATGCATTTTAGGAGGCAACCCACAAATTGCTGAAGGGCACCAAAAGCATGAGAACAAATAGTATGTCAGATTTATAATTGAAGTAATGAAGGAGTGCATGAATAAAAATTGTACTCTAATGACCCTCGAAAGATCATTTAACTATTTTCGGTACTGTTTGCCACTCCTGATCACTGTATGTGAGGCAGAGACCTCCTCAGCGATTTCCCTCCATATGTGATTTAAAAATGGATGGCAGGGGTGTAGATCCACCCCTGCGATGTAACTCCTGCCATCGTCTCTCCACAGCCCTCACTCGAGCTTCGTTGGCCTCATGGCTAAATCGCCTGGTATGCTATCTTGACTCCTTGTTGTCCATGATCAAAATCCAATTTTAAAATGGCTGATTCCCCTCCACATATACTGTGCATGCACGTGGCCATGTCCTGCATTTGCGTTTGCGATTGGACAGCAGACCAGAAGTACGGGAAGAAAAAAAAAATTTGCGCATGTTTTATTTTTAGTGCCAGAACGTTCAGCTCCAGTGCACAAATTGTGTGGTGCAACGCCAGAGTTGGCACGAACGCTCCTCGTGAACTTTCATTTGGCAAAAGTTGCGTGCTCTGGCTAAATATTTGATTTCGCCGTGATTTGCACCTGGAACCTGGAAACCTGGTGTATTGTGTACAGTTTTGGTCTCCTAACTTGAGGAAGGACATTCTTGCTATTGAGGGAGTGCAGCGAAGGTTCACCAGACTGATTCCCGGGATGGCGGGACTGACATATCAAGAAAGACTGGATCAACTGGGCTTGTATTCACTGGAGTTCAGAAGAATGAGAGGGGATCTCATAGAACCGTTTAAAATTCTGATGGGTTTAGACAGGTTAGATGCAGGAAGAATGTTCCCAATGTTGGGGAAGTCCAGAACCAGGGGTCACAGTCTAAGGATAAGGGGTAAGCCATTTAGGACCGAGATGAGGAGAAACTTCTTCACCCAGAGAGTGGTGAACCTGTGGAATTCTCTACCACAGAAAGTTGTTGAGGCCAATTCACTAAATATATTCAAGAAGGAGTTAGATGTAGTCCTTATTACTAGGGGGATCAAGTGGTATGGCGAGAAAGCAGGAATGGGATACTGAAGTTGCATGTTCAGCCATGAACTCATTGAATGGCGGAGCAGGCTCGAAGGGCCGAATAGCCTACTCCTGCACCTATTTTCTATGTTTCTTTGTTTCTATGAAAACGCCAAAACCCGAAAATCCAGCCCATGGAACAACCACTTACTTCAGCAGTGGGGTCTTTGTCCAATTGAAACAGACTGGCTTGTCCATACTCTTCAAATGTAACACCCTGCGGCAGAATTCTGATTATCATTCCTTTTATAGCAGTGAGGTATTTTACAATGTTACCAGGCTCACCTGTCCTTGAATTTATTCTGTCTCTGCAGCCCTGAATGTATCAGATGCCTTCAACATTGGTACCAAAATAAAGGTGCACTTTCAAAACAATAATAACACCCTGTTTGGACAGAATGTTGTGCAATACAGTCATGGACCTAACAATGGGTAAGAGAATTTATTCAGATTCTATTGGTTAAACTTTGCACAGGCTTTGAAAAAGTTTAGTGAATGTTTTAATCTGGTAGTATTTTTAACATAAATATTATTTTGCACAGTGTAGTGATTATTGCTTTGCCTTATGTTTTTGTTCTCATCTTTTAAAGTCCTGGCATTCTGTCTTACTTATCAGGTCAGAGCAGACAGGTGATTTATTCCAAGGATTCTTTAATTCAGCATTGAGTGACCACTGTGAAAAGTGAAAGTGGGACTTGGGTTGCTTGACGTGTGACAACATAGAATAGAAAGGCCATTGTGCCCACCAAGCGCACTCCATCCACATACCTTGTTAGTTTATCTGATTCTCAACTCAGCTCCATCTATTGAGGCTTCAGAGGGAAGGATCGCCATCACTACTCACTGATCCTGAAAGGTCATCAACCATTCCACAGCTTCACTCTTTGACCCCAGCCAGCTCCTTGCCCCGGCAGGATAGGAGCCATCATGTCATGTGATCTAGATTTCCAAAAGGCCTTCGATAAGGTACCAGATAATAGACTATTGAATAAGGTCAGAGCATGTGGAGTCAGGGGACAAGGAGGGGATAGCTAGCTGGCTGAAAGACAAAGCAGAGAGTAGGGGTAAAGTGTAGCTATTCACAGTGGCAGAAGGTGGGTAGTAAGGTCCCACAAAGATCAGTGCTGGGACCACTGTTCTTCTTCTCTTAGGCAGTCACTTGGAGTCAAGGATGACTTACTTCAACCACTGCTGTTCACAATTTAGATTAACGATTTAGACTTTGGAATCAAAAACAACATTTCTAAATTTGCGGATGACACCAAATTGAGGGATAGTCAATACTGAGGAGGACTACAACAAATTACAAGAAGACATTAATAAACTTACAGAATGGGCATACAATTGGCAAATAAATGTCAACGTAGATAAGTGTGAGGTATTACATTTTTGTACCATAATTAAGGAAGTCACATATTAATTTGAAAATAAGTATCTAAATGGAGCAGAGGAGCAGCAGGATCTCGGAGTACAGATACACAAATCACTAAAAGTAGTGACGCAAGTTAATAAAGCCATAAAAAAAAGCAAACCAAACACTTAAGTGTAAGGGAAATAAATTCCACACCGAGTCTGAGAACAGTGAGAGAAACGTCACAGTTTATTCGTACAGAGTGCTCTGGGAGAAGTGAGGAAACTGCGCAGCTTCGCCACACCTTCTCTCCGAGCGAAGTTTCCAAGTTACAATTATACCTTTGGGGGCGGTCCCGCCCCCTTACACCATTGTCCAATTATCTACATTTTTGTAACGTCTTACCCTATATGGTAATGCTATGACAATTTATCTTTACATTGTGGTAAGTCAAAGGTTAACTAGCATACGCACACACAAGTGGGGTTATTTTCCTCGCATCAGCAGAAAAGCAAGGAACTATCTTCCTATTATTAGTACAAGCGATATACATCTGTTTGCCTTTTCAACTGCCCATTGTCTTACTTACCCTATCTCCATGACTCGGGGTCAACGAACGTTGGGGTCTAAATGTGTCTTTTGTTTTAAGCAGGCAATTTATTGCTTGAACGTTTACATGGTACAGTACCAAAAACAAGAGTATTATAAACTAAGAGATAATTTTTCCACAACACTAAGGTTTATTTCTAGAAAGGTAGAATTGAAATGTAGAGAAGTTATGATAAACTTGTATGAACCTTCGTTAGACCTCACTTGGAGTACTGCGTACAGTTCTGGTCACCATATTATAAAAAGGATATAGAGGCACTGGAGAGGGTGCAGAGAAGATTTACAAAGATGATACCAGAACTGTGAGGTTATACCTGTCAGGACACGATGAACAGGCTGGATCTCTCTGGCTGAGGGGTGACCTAATAGAGGATTTAAAATTATGAAACATTATGATAGAGTAGACACAGGGGGGGGAATTTTAACCTCCCAAAAACAGGGGGGTTGGGATTGGATGGGATGTTAAAATGTTAAAAATCTGAATCTTGCCCCCAACCTGCCTTCATCCCACCCACTTCCCGTTTTAACGGAGGCGGTTAGGGAGCAGGCAACCATCTAACTCATTCATAGGAGGCGGGTTGGCAAATTAAATATTATAGTCAGGCTGGGAGCCTCACATTTAACCACCATTTTAAATGCAGGCTGAGTTTCCTGGGTTGCTAACAAGTCTATTATGTAGTACTTTGTCCACAGTCTTTTGAAAGTTTAAAAGAAAATGCTCTTCCCTTTTATTAGTAGATGTATATATGGACTTTCATCCATCTATCCAATCCAATCTTAAAAGCTGACCCAGTTTCTACCTCAACCACTAACTTGGGAAGTGAATTCCACTGCCTCACAACTCTGTGTGGTGCTCCTGTCCTCTGGGGTATATCAGGAGAGTATTACAGACATCAGTATCCCACATTCACTGCGCACAGGCTTACAGACCCTCTATTTCAGGTCTTGTATCCTTTCCTAACAGATATCAGTATTTTGCACTCTGAGCTTGCAGACAGCAGTATTGATCTTTGAAGAGGGCAATTCATGCAATCATTTCTTCTGTAGAGTGGAGCAGCATGGGTACAGAATATGAAGATTGTCCCTCGTAAGCTCCAATGTGTAAAGTAATTACTGGCACAATATGAGGGGATAATTGTGATTTGTTTTACCCAGAGCACTCTGAAACTTGGCATCTTATTTTTATATTTGTGTTTTTATTACTAGGATTTTGGTCAGCTCTCCCCTATTTACCAATGACAACAGACACTATGGCAGAATAGACAAGTGCGACCTAAAAAGAAAACTATGTGAACCTATCAAACTCACAGGTAACCCCTATCGGGGCAAGTTTAGTGTTATTATTAAGTTATGTGTTTTCAGAATGGTTTCAAAAGCTTACTAATGGTGCAAGGCTTTTGTGAATCTAGTACAACAATAACAACTTGAATTAATATAGTGCTTCTCATGTATTGGAAGATTTACAATAAGGAAGGAAATGATGAACACTGATAATGGGGACAGGGGAGGAAAATTGAGAGGTTTGAATGGGAAACTAAATGCACTGTTCATGGAAGGTTTTTGACAGCAGGGAGAGAATGTGCCAGGCAGAGGAAACTGGATAGAGAATTCCAGAGGGCAGGCGTATACTGGGTGAATGAGCCACTACTAGTGATGGATTAAAGGTTGGAGAGAAGTCCTGTTTTAGAGTGTCTGAGATTTCCTGCAGGGATGCAGGATGAAATCATGAAGGTGAAGAGATTTGAAAACATGCAAGACTTTTGAAATCAACACACAAGGATAAGTGGAGCCATTGGAGCTTGGGGTGATAGTAGCATTGAGAGGCCCGATAGAAGGGCATTGGGAGGCCCGATAGAAGGGCACTGGGAGGCCCGATACAAGGGCATCGGAAAGTTAAGCCGAGAAGTGATGAAGCCACCAACTAAGGTTTGCCCTACCTTTTCTTTAGTTATTCTCTTGCTCTTAATATATTTATAAAACATCTTTGGGTTTTCCTTGATTTTACTTGCCAAGAATTTTTCATGCTCTCTCTTTGCTTTCCTAATATCCTTTTTAATTTTACCCCTGGACTTTCTATACTCCTCTAGAGAAACGGCAGTATTTAGCCCTCGGTATCTGTCATAAGCCTCCCTTTTTTTTATCGTACCCTGTATGTCCCTCGATATCCAGCGGCTCTTGATTTGTTAGTCCCTCCCTTTTTCTTTAAGGCCACATATTTGGCCTGAACCCTGTGAACCTCCTCCCACTGCTCTGACACTGATTTACCTTCAAGTAGCTGCTCCAGTCCCAATTAGTGTTTTTTGACTGGAAGTTTGTTTCCAGTGGGGTTCTGCAGGGCTCAGTACTAGGTCCCTTGCTTTTTGTGGTATATATCAATAATCTAGACTGGAATATAGGGAGTATGATTAAGAAGTTTGCAGATGATACTAAAATCAGTTGTGTGGTGGATAATGAAGAAGAAAGCAATAGACTGCAGGAAGATATCGATCAACTGGTCAGGTGAGCAGAACAGTGGCAAATGGAATTTAATCTGGAGAAGTGTGAAGCAATGCATTTGGGGAGGGCTAACAAGGCAAGGGAATACACAATAAATGGGAGAACAATGAGAAGTGTAGAGGAACAAAGGGACCTTGGAGTGCATGTCCATAGATCCCTGAAGGTGGCAGGACAGGTGGTTAAGAAGGCATGCTTGCTTTATTAACTGAGGCATAGAATACAAGAACAGTGGGGTTATGCTTGAACTGTATAAAACTCTAGTTAGGCCACAGTTAAAGTACTGCATGCAGTTCTGGTCACCGCATTATAGGAAATATGTGATTGCACTGGAGAGGATACAGAGGAGATTTATGAGGATGTTGCTGGGAATGGAGAATCTTGGCTATGAGGTCAGATTGGATAGACTGGGTTTGTTTTCCTTGGAACAGAGGGAGCTGAGGGGACACCTCATTGAGGTATGTAAAATTATGAGAGGCCTGGATACAGTGGATTGAAAGGGCCTATTTCCCTTAGCAGAGGGGTCAACAACCAGGAGGCATAAATTTAAAGTAATTGGTGGGAAGTTTAGAGGGGATTTGAGGGGAAATGTCTTCACCCAGAGGGTTGTTGGAGTCTGGAACTCACTGCCTGAAAGGGTGGTAGAGGCAGAAACCCTCACCACATTTTAAAAGTACTTGGATGTGCACTTGAAGTGCCGTAACCTACAGGGCTACGGACCCAGAGCTGGAAAATGGGATTAGGCTGGGTAGCTCTTTGTTCGCCGGTGCAGACACGATGGCCTGAAATGGCCGCCTTCTGTGCTGTAAATTTCTATGATTCTATGATGATTCTAATTTACACATAGCACGGTCTTACAAACAGCAATGTGATAAATGAACATTTGGTACTGTAGGTTGTGGGATAAATGTTGGTCAGGGCACTGGGAGAACTCCTCTGCTTGTCTTTGAATATTCTGTGGGATTTTTTTCATCCACCTGACAAAGCAGACTTGTCCGTGGTTGAATATCTATTGCACGTAATATATAGTTCCACCTAACCTCAGTGGTGGGAAAATTATTGCAAAAAATCCTGAAAGACAGGATAAATCGACATTTGGAAAGGCAGGGATTAATTAGGGACAGTCAGCACGGATTTGTTAAGGGAAGATCGTGTTTGACTAACCTGATTGAATTTTTTGAGGAGGTAACCAAGAGGGTTGATGAGGGTAGTGCGTACGATGTAGTATATATGGACTTTAGCAAAGCTTTTGATAAGGTCCCACATGGTAGACTGATCAAGAAGGTTAAAGCCCATGGGATCCAGGGCAAAATGGCATGTTGGATTCAAAATTGGCTTGGAGGTAGGAAGCAAAGGGTAATGATTGATGGATGTTTTTGTGACTGGAAGGATGTTCCCAGTGGGGTTCCGCAGGGCTCAGTACTGGGTCCCTTGATTTTTGTGGTACATATAATCAATTTAGATTTGAATATAGGGAATATGATTAAGAAGTTTGCAGACAACACTAAAATTGGCTGTGTGGTTGATAATGAAGAAGAAAGTCATGGGCTGCAGGAGGATATCAATCTATTGGTCAGGTGGGCAGAGCAGTGGCAAATGGAATTTAATTCAGAGAAGTGTGAGGTGATGCACTTTGGGAGGGCTAATAGTGTAGATGAACAAAGGGACCTTGGAGTGCTTGTCCACAGATCCCTGAAAGTAGCAGGCCAGGTGGATAAGGTGGTTAAGAAGGCATACGGAATGCTTACCTTTATTGGCCGAGGCATAGGATATAAGAGCAGGGAGGTTATGCTTAAATTGTATAATACTTTGGTTGGGCCACAGCTGGAGTATTGCGTGCAGTTCTGGTCGTTGTATTATAGGAAGGACGTGATTGCACTGGAGAGGGTGCAGAGGAGATTTACTAGGATGCTGCCTGGAATGGAGAATCTTAGTTATGAGGACAGATTGGATAGGCTGGGTTTGTTCTCATTGGAACAGAGGAGGTTGAGAGGAGACCTCATTGAGGTGTACAAAATATTGAGGGGCCTGGACATAGTGGATAGTAAGGGCCTATTTCCATTGGTGGAGGGGTCTATTATGAGGGGGCATAGTTTTGATGCCAGTTCATTGGATATATTCAAGAGGGAGTTAGATATGGTCATTACGGCTGAAGGGATCAAGGGATATGGAGAGAAAGCAGGAAAGGGGTACTGAGGTGAATGATCAGCCATGATCTCATTGAATGGCGGTGCAGGCTTGAAGGGCCGAATGGCCTACTCCACCTATTTTCTATGTTTCTATGTTTAAAATGGAAGGTTTAGATAGGGTTTGAGGGGGGGCTTCTTTACGCAGAGGATTGTGGGGATCTGGAACTCGCTGCCTGGAAGAGTGGTGGATGCAGAAATCCTCACCACTTTTAAGAGATGGTTGAATGGGCACTTAAAGTACAGTAACCTGCAGGGTTATAGACCTAGAGCTGGTAATTTGGATTAGACTGGATGACCTTTTGTTGGCCGACGCAGTATTAATGGTAAGTACTGCAGGGAATAGAATACGGCCAGGGTGATCTCCTGGACTAGTTTTGATTGCCTGGATGGGTCGGACAGGAATTTTCCCAGATTTTTTCTCCCTAAATTGGCCAAGGTTTTTATCTGGTTTTTGCCTCTCCCAGGAGATCGCATGGCTCCGGTTAGGGCCTTGTGGCTCTTTGCCGCCCGGCGTGGACACGATGGGCCGATATGGCCTCTTTCTGCGCTGTAAATTTCTATGTTTCTATGGGCTAGAACCTCTACTTTTATGCTTATCACCACAAAAAGTGGAAGTTCTAGCCCTCTGTTTCTAGTGGATTACTGTGGTAATACAGCCTCTGCTGTTTGCAACAAGATTAAAAGGAATGGAGCCATCTTGGAGTCCTGTGATTTGTGATGTTGTAAGGAATATACACATTGGCGATGAGGATCGGATAATCGGATTCACTAGCTGAAATTTTTGTTGGTGGTGAGTCAAGCCAAACAGCAGAGAGATTAGAGAGGTTCTTTGTTTGCAGGACAGCCACAAATCGAAGGTAAATTACAAGCACACTTTTCTGAACTGCCAGAGTCCAGATGGCTGCGCCTATGGAAATGATAGGGCACTTGAGTGAATTCCATTGCGATCGAGAGACTTTCGGAGTGTATGTGGAGTATCTAGAAATGTTTTTCACCACAAATAGTATCATCGAAGTCCTCGATGAAAACCGTAACTGGGTGTTGTTGGAAAGAAAACGGGCTATTTTCTTGACTGAAGCAGACCCTGAGGTGTATGAAACCCTAAAAAATGTGCTTGTTCCCATCAAGCCAAAGGATACATCACTTAAGAAGATTCTAAGGAAGTTAGAACAGCACTACAGCCCTGAGCCCCCGGAAATTGCTGAAAGTTATCGTTTCGGAATACGAAATCAATTACAGATTGAACCTCCCTTATCCGGGACGCCCTTATCCGGTACCACCCATCATCCGGCACCATTCCCAGCCGCTCCGACATGAACAAATTGAAGTCCTTCCTCACTGCTGACTCCTGCAATCGCTGGCCTGATCCCGCGATCCACCGCCGTTCCCCCCCACCGGCCTCTCCACGATCTCTCTGCCGCACTCCCAGCTCCAAGCCAGCCAGCCCCGCTATCCCTTTGCTCAGTACCTGTACCATCTAATTTAACGTGATCTCCCCTCGTCCAGCAAAATCCCTTATCCGGCACAAGCCAGGTCCCGAGGGTGCCGGATAAGCGAGGGTCAACCTGTACCTGTGAGAATATCAGTGAGTACATTGTAGCATTAAAGAAGCTATCCATTTACTGTCATTGCGGAGACTTTCAGGGCTGAGCATTGTGTGACCGCTTTGTTTGTGTGATGAAAAATGAAGCGTTCAGAAGAAATTTGTTGACAACTCCTAACTTGACTTTTGATTTAGCTTGTCAGACAGCTTGGTCAATGGATATGGCCGACCAATATTCCCGAGAATTTCGTACCATTTCCAGTCGTCAGATAGCCGAGGTGAATCGCCTGCAGGTTAAAAGTAAAAGGCAGTTGGGCCTCAAAGTGTCAACAACTGACAATGGTAATAGAGCATTGACGTCCTGCTATCGGTACCTGGGACAGCACATTGCTCAAAGTTGTCCATATATGAACGCAGAGCGTTTCTTCTATAGGAAAACTGGGCATCCTGCGAAGGCATGCCGACTGAAGAGTAAACCAACTTTCAAATCTATAAGTAGAAATCCCCAGAGACTACATAGCATGGAAGGAAAGTAATAGGATGAAGAGATACACATCATCAGGAGCACGAGGGTATCTAACAGCGATTCGAAAAATATCATCCAAGTAGATGTTGCATGAACCAAGATACCCATGGAAATCGACACTGGTGCATCCATGAAAGTAGTACCGGAATCGCTGTACCTCGACAAATTGTGTGATTTCCCATTGGAGAAATCCAAGATAGAACTGCGAGGCTACTCGGGAGAGGACATTCTTGTGGTAGGTCGTATCAGCGTACAGGTGAAATACAAGGATCAATTTCAGAGCTTGCCTCTCTTAATGATGGCAGGAGACAAGCCTGCCTTACTAGGAAGAAATTGGTTGGAATCACTGAAGCTGGATTGGAATGAGATTTTTGAAAGGAGATTTGGATGATGTCATCAGGAAGTATCTGAAGGTGTTCTGCGAAACAGACAATCCGATCCAAGGCTTCAAGGCGAGTGTCAGGTTACAAAAGGATGCTAGACCAGTTTACTGCAAGCCATGTCCCATACCATATACACTCAAGGATGTTATTATGGATTTGCCTGTTTGTTGCTGAAATTATTGTTGCACTCGAGGAGAAAATTGAGCAAGAACTCAGAAGACTAGAAACTGAGAACATTTTCTCTAAGATAGATCTATGTAATTGGTCTACACCCATTGTTGTTGTACCTAAGTCCGATGGTAAGGTGTGTGGTGAGTATAAAGTAACCGTAAACCAGGTTTTCGAGGGTAATCTCCCCAATACGTTACCAAATGTAGAAGATTTATTCACAACACTGACAGGTGGTCAGATCTTCTCAAAGTTAGATCTCACAAATGACTATTTACAACTGGAGCTAAATGAGGAGTCGAAGTCATGCTTTACTATAAATACTCATCTAGGCCTATATCAATTTAATAGGCCACCATTTGGCGTGTCTTCCGCCCCTGCCATATTTCAAGGGGTGATGAACGATTTTGCAAGGTATTGAAAGGGTAGTATGTTATTTATATGACATACTCATTTCAGCAACAAACAGGCAAATCTATAATAACATATTGAATGAAGTCCTCAAACGGCTAGAAAAGCACAGAGTACGAGTGACTGCTCGCAAGTGTGAATTATTTCAAAACTCAGTGGAGTACTTGGGGTACAGAGTAGGCAAAGATGGTTTACATCCAACCAAGGGAAAGCTGGATGCAATTAGAAATGCACCCACTCCCAAGAATGTCACTGAACTTTGATCATTTTTGGGCCTTTTGAACTATTATGGGAAGTTCCTATCAAATTTGGCTTCAGTATTACATCCACTGAATGAACTATTTAAAAAAAACAGGTTCATTGGAAGTGGTCAGAAGAATAGGACACAACATTAAGGAGTGTAAAAGCCAATTGGTAGAGAGCGCCATGTTAGTTCACTATGACGTATCTGAAGAAAATCATGATAGAGGTAGAGTAAGAGAGAGAAGTGTGAAGTTAAATCAGAAGGCGAGAGTGAAGAACCATCACCATAAATGGTTAAAGTGGTTACCAGGAAGAGTGATGAAGATATGTGGTCCTCGCACATATTTGGTCAAGATGTTTGATCATGGACAGGTTAGGTTTGTTCACATTGATTATATTTTACCTACAGATATGGAAGGAGTTGAAAGTTGGAACGATTCAATTATTTCTGACTCAGCAGATAGTCTTATTACAAGTACAGTAGCAGTAGCAAATCCTACATCAAATGTACTAGAACCAAGTCCAAGAGAAAGTCAGAATTTAAGTCCGAGTCCGAGTCAGGCAGACAGACAGACTGAAGTTGTAGAGAGTTCAAATGTAAATCAAAGGCATCCCTTGGAGGAAAACTTTCCTCAGGATCAGCCTGGAATGAGTCTCAGTTCAACACCGTGTTTAGAAAGTTCTGTTCGAGAGCGAAGGCATTCTCTTCGAAACAGAAAACCAGTGGTTAAGTTTGATTTGTAAATACCGCAAAATAAGTTAATATCTTTTGTTATGTATAACCATGCAAGTTAGTTATGATGATTATTTTGTTATGATTACTTTTTCATTAAGGAGGGAGAAGTGTAATCTATAGTTCCACCTACTGCTCCACCTGGTGGACTACAATGGTAATGCAGCCTCTGCTGTCTACAACAAGAATAAAAGGAATGGAGCCATCTTGTGAAGTCTTGTGTGTTGTGATGTAAAGAATATATCACCATGCAAACAACTGCATCTCTGACAATGCAACCCTCTCTCAGTGCTGCATTGAAGTGTCAGTCTAGATTGTGTGCTCAAGTCTCTGGAGTGGGGTTTGAACCCATGACTTTGAGAGTCAAAGGAGAGAGTGCTATCACTGAGCCAAGCTGTCATTTACTTGGCTTAAAATTAAATTTCAACAGTTAAATTTATAGGTTGTTATATTTGATTTCATGAAACTTTTAAGGAAAAACAGTTTAACTTAATTATGGGGATAAGCTCAAGCCCATGATGTGTGGTATTTGTGTGATCTGTGATGGGAAATGTCACGTTGTCCTTCAGCTCACGATTCTGAGCTTAAGGAGTAGGAGACGTACAGCCATCACATGCAGGAATACGGAGGTCATCCTTCAGGCAGAGCTGGTGAGGAAGGGAAGTGGGTGACCATCAGGGTAGGCGGATGTGTCAGGAGTGCTGTGCTTGGATCTTTAAGGCTTGAATTAACAACAGCAATAATTCAGAGGTGGGCAGCATGAGCAATACCACTGCACCATTTGGCAAGTTTAAAAGAAAATCATTCACAGGATGTGGGTGTTTCTGGTAAGGCCGGCATTGAGTGTCCATCCCTAATTGCCCTCGAGAAGGTGGTGGTGAGCTGCCCTCTTGAACCGCTGCAGTTACTGGCAGGGGGTGAGTTAAGCACAGTAAAGCAGTAGTGTTGGGGGATTCCGCAATTAGGGGAGTAGACAGGCACTTCTGTAGCTGCAACTAAGAGTGCCGGATGGTATGGAATGTAACGGAGTGGGTGCAAAAATTTTTCAAGAGGAATGGGAAACAGAAGTTATAGTTCAAGTTACAACCAATGACACAGGAAGAAATAGAATTGCAAAAGGAGTTTCAAGAATTAGGAGATAGATTACAGATTAGGACCTCAAAATTAGTAATGTCAGGAGGGAATCCTAGCTTTCATTGGTATTATTGTGGCCTGGAGGGTAGCAAGTAAATAATTCAGAGGAGGGTGCCACTAGTGAATCCTTAGGGTGCACTAGATGTGGCACGTGAGAGCAAAGCAGTAGGAGCCATTGGCAGCAATATAGTCACGCATTGAATCAGATAGCAACAGAATGATGAGAGCTCAGTGCTCCAGAGGGAAATTGCACAGGAAAGACGTTAGAGTACGATGACATTGTCAACGGTGTCAAAAGTAGCAATGGAGGATGGGAAGCCACGATCAAAAGCACACAGGATGTCCTTTGTGACTTTGGCCAGTGTAGTCTCGGTACTGTGGGCTGATGACATGTGTCTGCACTTGCTCACTAAAGCTCTTACTAACTGATCCATAAGCAGTTGAGCATCATTCAGCTGCTGATGTCTATCCAATACGTATAAAAAGCTTTGAGCCGGGACCTTGGCCTGTCACAAATCTGACAGACTGGCCTAGATGTTAGACGATTGGACTTGAGGTTTGAGGGCTGCCTTTTACTCAAAATATCTTTGGTGAACCTTAGCAAGAAAACTCCAACTTTAAGAAGTGGCCATCTTCTTGGAGCTATAAAGCCCAGGGCAGGATGAGTCTGTTCCACGTGCACTCACCTTCTGGTTTAGCAGCAAGCGATCGACTTCAAGATGAGCAACGATAAAATAATTTGTGGACAATAGTATTCTAGAATAGAAAAAATGGCCGTCTCTTTTGGGCATGTTTATTGTATGAAATAACAGTTTCTTGTTTTGTGTTTTTCAGAAGCTGAGAAATCACGTATCAGGCCTGGCTTCACCGTGGCTCTTGGCTTATACCACTCACAAGTCTTGGTAATGACTTATGTTTTTTTCAATTAAACTCACATCTCTATATTGCTAGGATCACTCTGTATTGCTAGGATCAAATCCTAGCAGTGACCAATTAAGTGTTCATTACACTTTTAAGTTGCGATTGTATTAACCTTTCATATGAGACAATGTTACTCTTGAACTTTGACCCCCCTTTCAGCTCTCCCCAGGCCCAGTGCATGTATCTGAGGGTGTGGACAGGAAGTTGTTGCCAGGGATCTGCGTGGTACTCGAATGACTGTTAGAAGGTGTGCAACGCTGATGTTGTCACAGCTCTCTGGCAATCTTCCATCCTCATTTGCAAGGTGCTGTCTCTATAAAAGGACACGGCCCACGTCAGGAACTCAATGGCATGAGAGATCAGATAAGTGCCGATCATTTACAGACTGCAGCGGCTCAAGAAGGCGGCTCATCACCATCTTCTCGAGGGCAATTAGGGATGGGTAATAAATGCCGACCTTGCCAGCAACGCCCATATCCCATGAACAAATTAAAAAAAAAAACACTATTGGAGTAGACAGGAATCGCCTTTGTGCGCTGGCCTAGACAAGTATTCAAACACTAGGGCGGAAATGCTTCATAAATGTCTTCCTAATGATTTCCTCTGGTCAGTATTTGTCGTGACATCTTAAACACATTCTAAAAGTTTATGATTTTGCCAGATATACCAATCAAAAAAAATCTTCATGAATGCGTGTATTGTATTGCTGCACGTAACATGGAAACATAGAAATCTACAGCAGAGAAAGAAGCCATCGTGTCCGCCCCAGCCGACAAAGAGCCACACGGCCCTCGGTCAGCAACCTGAAGATTACAAATAAACCAATGAACAATGGCGGAAAGGTAAAGAGCACCCAGCCCAACTAGTCCACCTCACATAACTGCGATACCCCTTGCATCGAAACATTCTGCACTCTACCCCAATCAGAGCCATGCGATCTCCAGATAAAAACCCAGGCCAATTGGGGAAAATAAAATCTGGGAAAATTCCTCTCTGACCTATCTAGGCGATTGAGACTAGTCTAGGAGATCACCTTGGCCGTATTCGATTCCCTGCAGTGCTTACCATCATATCAGCGTCAACCAACAATAGGTTATCCAGTCTAATCCCACTTACCAGCTCTAGGTCTGTAACCCTACAGGTTGCGGCATTTTAAGTGCCCATCCAAACACCTTCTAAATGAGGTGAGGGTTTCTGCATCCACCACCCTTCTAGGCAGCGAGTTCCAGATCCCAACAACCCTCTGCGTGAAGAAGCCCCCCCTCAAATCCCCTCTGAGCCTTTCACCAACCACCTTAAAACATGCCCCCTCATAATTGACACCTCCACCAAGGGAAATAGGCCCTTGCTATCCACGATATCCAGGCCCCTCAAAATGTTGTACACCTCAATGAGGTCTCCTCTCAACCTCCTCTTTTCCAAAGAGAACAAACCCAGCCTATACAATCTGTCCTCATAGCTAAGATTCTCCATTCCAGGCAGCATCCTCGTAAAAAAGCTTTGCTAAAGTCCATATACACTATGTCGTACGCACTACCCTCATCGACCCTCCTGGTTACCTCCTCGGAAAATTCAATCAGGTTAGTCAAACATGATCTTCCCTTAACAAATTCGTGCTGACTATCCCTGATTAATCCTTGACTTTCTAAATGTAGATTTATTCTGTCCTTCAGGATTTTTTCCAATAATTTTCGCACCACTGAGGTTAGGCTACAGGCCTGTAATTACTTGGCCTATCCCTTTTTCCCTTCTTAAACAAGGGTACCACATTAGCCATCCTCCAATCCTCCAGCACCATGCCCAAATCCAAAGAGGACTGGAAAATGATGGTCAAAGCCTCTGCTATTTCCTCTTTTACTTTGCTCAACAACCTGGGATGCATTTCATCCAGGCCTGGGGACTTACCCACTTCCAAAGCTGCTAAACCCCTAAATACCTCCTCTCTCGCTATGTTTATTTCATCCAGAATTTCACACTCCTCTTCAATAGCAGTATCTGCAATGCCCCTTTCCTTTGTGAAAACAGACACAAAGTATTCATTAAGAACCCTACCAACATCTTCCGCCTCCACACAAAGATTACCCTCATGGTCTCCAATAGGCCCCACCCTTTCTTTAGTTATCCTCTTGCTCATAATATATTTATAGAACATCTTTGGGTTTTCCTTAATTTTACTTGCCAAGAATTGTTCATGCTCTCTCTCAGCATTCCTAATGTTCTTTTTAATATTACCTCTAAACTTTCTATATTCCTCTAGAGATTCTACAGTATTTAACTGTCGGTACATGACATAAGCTTCCCTTTTTTTCTTTATCCTCCCCGGTAAGTCCCTAGATAACCAGGAGGCTCTGGAATTGTCATCCCCACCCTTTTTCTGTAAGGGCACATGTTTGACCTGAACCTTCCGAATCTCCTCCTTGAATGCCTCCCACTAGTCCGACACTCATTTACCTACAAGTAGCTGTTTCCAGTCCACTGTGGTCAAATCACTTCTCAACTTAGCAAAGTTAGCTTTTCCCCAATTTGGGACTTTTATTCCTGGTCTATCCTTGTCCTTAACTACCTTGAATCTGACTGAATTATGATCACTGGCACCCAAGTGCTCTCCCACTGATACCCCTTCCACCTGCCCAGCTTCATTCCACAAAAGTAAATCCAGAACCACCCCCTCTCGTGTTGGGCTTGTTACATACTGACTAAAAAAGTTCTCTTGAATGTATTTTAAGAATTCCTCACCCTCTATACCCTTCACACTATATTTGTCCCAATCAATATTAGGATAGTTGAAATCCCCTACTATTACTGCCCTATGTTTTTTGGTCCTCTATCTCCCTCCCACTGTTTGGGGGTCTATAATACACGCCCAGCAGTGTGATCGCCCCTTTTTTATTTTTCAGTTCGACCCACATGGCCTCATTTGATGATCCCTCTAACATATCATCCCTCCTCACAGCTGTAATAGTTTCTTTGATCAATACTGCAACCCCTCCTCCTTTTTACCTCCCTCTCTGACCTGTCTAAAAATCCTGTCACCAGGAATATTGATCTGCCAAACCTGCCCCTCTTTCAGCCATGTTTCTGTAATGGCTATAATGTCATACTCCCAAGTGTCTACCTGTGCTCTCAGCTCATCCGCCTTATTCGCTATACTCCTTGCATTAAAGTATACACCATTTAGCACAGGAAGACCTCCTTGATTACTGCTTACTAACCCTTGTTTCCTCTGTCTTACAGATTCACTTTCTACATTCTTGCTATCCAATTTCTGCTTTACTTCCTTCCCTATTGAATTTGTTCTCAGGTTCCCATCCCCCTGCCAAGCTAGTTTAAACTCTCACCAACAGCACTAGCAAATCTCCCCACGAGGATATTGGTCCCGGCGCTGTTGAGGTGCAACCCGTCCGGCTTGTACAAGTCCCATCTCCCCCAGAAGCGGTCCCAATGCCTCAGGAATTTAAAGCACTCCCTCCTACACTAACTCTCCAGCCACTCGTCCGTCCTCTCTAACCTTCTATTCTTATACTCATTAACACGTGGCACTGGTGGTAACCTGGAGATTACTACTTTTGAGGTCCTACCTTTTAATTTTTCTCCTAGCTCCCTGAATTCTGACTGCAGGATTCTGCCTCTGTCATTGGTCCCGATATGGACCATGACCTCTAGCTGTTTACCGTCTCCCCCCAGGATGCCCTGCGTCCGCTCTGTGACATCCTTGACCCTGGCACCAGGGAGGCAGCATACCATCCTGGAGTTGCCTCTACGGCCGCAGAAACGCCTTTCTATTCCCCTAATTAATGAATCCCCTATCACTAGGGCTCTTTTATTCTTCGTCCCTCCCCCCTGGGCAGCTGAGCCTCCCATGGTGCCTTGGACTTGGCTCTGGCTGCACTCCCTGAGGCACCATCGCCCTCACTGATGCTCAAAAACGAATATCGGTTGGAAAGCGATATGGACTCTGGGGGGATTCCTGTACTATCTGCCTAACGTTGTTCCCCAGTCTGGTGGTCACCCACATCCCCTCTGCTTGCATGCTTTTAAGCTGCGGGTGACCACCTTCTGAAACGTGCCATCCATGTAGCTCTCAGCCTCGCGGATGCACTGCATTGACTCCAGCCGCCGCTCAAGCTCCGAAATGTGGAGCTTGAGTGGTTGAAGCTGGAGACACCTCCTGCACACATCATTGTCTAGGCCGCACAAAGCGTCCAGGACTTCCCACATGCCGCAGGATGTGCACTCCACAGGACTGAGTTGCCCTGCCATCCCTCTAATTAGACTTAGCTGATTAAAAAGAAAAGAGAGAGAGATACTTACCAATCAAACCACTTACCTGCCCGGATGAGGGCTGTGAGCTCCTCACCAGAAGTGAATTCCTCGCCGGTCTCCGGCCCTCCCGATCCTCGGACTCCTGACCTCTTGGACCTCCGGAACTCATGGAGCTCCCGAACTCACGGACCTCTCTGGCCTCCCGAACTCACGGACCTCCAGAACTCACGGACCTCTTGGGCCTCCGGAACTCACGGACCTCTCGGGCATCCCCAACTCACCGAACTCTCGAGCATCCTGAGTTCACGATCTCGGAGGGGGTTGTGAGACTGAAGGAGATTACAGAGATAGCAAGAGGCGAGGCCATGGAGGGATTTGTAAAGAAATATGAAAATTTTGAAATCGAGGAGTTGCTTAACGGGGAGCCAATGTAGGTCAACGAGCATGGGTCATAAGAACATAAGAAATAGGAACAGGAGTAGGCCATACGGCCCCTCGAGCCTGCTCCGCCATTCACTAAGATCATGGCTGATCTGATCATGGACTCGGCTCCACTTCTCCGCCCGCTCCCCATAACCTCTTCTCCCCTTATCGTTTAAGAAACTGTCTATTCCTGTCTTAAATTTATTCAATGTCCCAGTTTTTACAGCTCTCTGAGGCAGCGAATTCCACAGATTTACAACCCTCTGAGAGAAGAAATTTCTCCTCATTTCTGTTTTTAATGGGCGGCCCCTTATTCCAAGATCATGCCCTCCTAGTTCTAGTTTTCCCCATCAGTGGAAACATCCTCTCTGCATCCACTTTGTCAAGCCCCCTCATAATCTTATACGTTTCGATAAGATCGCTTTTCATTCTTCTGAACTCCAATGAGTAGAGGCCCAACCTACTCAACCTTTCCTCATAAATCAATCCCCAGAATCAACCTAGTGAACCTTCTCTGAACTGCCTCCAAAGCAAGTATATCCTTTCGTAAATATGGAAACCAAAACTGCACGCAGTATTCCAGGTGTGGCCTCATCAAAACCTTATATAGCTGTAGCAAGATTTCCCCTGCTTTTATACTCCATCCCCATTGCAATAAAGGCCAAGATACCATTGGCCTTCCTGATCACTTGCTGTACCTGCATACTATCCTTTTGTGTTTCATGCACAAGTACCCCCAGGTCTCGCTGTACTGCGGCACTTGGCAATCTTTCTCCATTTAAGTAATAATTTGATATGTGGCCGGACCCTTATTGCAGGGTCAAATATGACACCTAGGTTGTGATCAGTCTGGTTCAGCCTCAGACAGATGCTAGGGAGAGGGATGGAGTCGGTGGCTGTGGAACGCAGTTCGTGGCGGGGACAGAAAACAATGGCTTTGGTCTTCCCAATATTTAATTGGAGAAAATGTCTGCTCATCCAGAACTGGATGTCGGACAAGCAGTCTGATAATTTAGAGACCGTGAAGGGGTCGAGAGAAGTGGTGAGGTAGAGCTGGGTGTCACCAGCGTACATGTGGAAACTGACGCTGTGTTTCCGGATGATGTCGCCAAGGGGCAACATGTAGATGAGAAATAGGAGGGGCCAAGGATAGATCCTTGGGGGACACCAGAGGTAACGATGCGGGAGTGGGAAGAGAAGCTATTGCAAGTTATTTTTTGGCTACGATTAGATAGATAAGAATGGAACCAGGCGAGTGCAGTCCCACCCAGCTGGACGGTGTTGGAGGAGGATGGAGTGGTCAACTGTGTCAAAGGCTAATAGAAGTCTTTCAAATTATGTTTCCGCTTGTGGTAAAGAGCAAAACTAGAGGCCGTTATTATAAGATAATCACCAAGAAATCAAAAAGGTAATTCAGAAGAAACTTCTTTACCCAGAGAGCGGTGAGAATGTGGAACTCGCTGCCTCAGGGAGAGGTTGAGGTGAATAGTATCGATACATTTAAGGGGAGGCTGGACAAGCCAATGGGGGAGAAGGGAATAGAGGGTTATGCTGATAAATGAGGAAAGATGGGAGGAGGCTCGAGTGGAGCATAGACTGTTTGGGCCGAATGGCCTGTGCTGTATATTCTATGCAATTCTATGTACTTGAAGGGAAAAAAGTTACAGGGCTATGGGTGAAGAGCAGGGGACTGGGATTAATTGGAGAGCTCTGCCAAAGACCAGCCTTCTGTGCCATACCATTCTTTCATTGTATGATTTTGAATTTATATTTTCTATTACTCCTCCTCGGCTCCATGCTTACAGTTAGCTGACAGCACTCATCACATTTTGGCAACAGTAATGTTCCCATTTATTTTGGAATATTATAAGATGGATTTTACTGTGACTTTAGAACCAGCAACCATGAGAGCTAACAATTATAATAATGTTACAGCTGTGTCGGCAACACCGGAAACGGCCTCAAAAGAATAGCGAAGAATTGAATGGAATCTGCACGGTCCTATCTTCAGAACTACAAGAAAAATATTCCTTTGAACCTGCCTCATTGGGTGTGTATAAATCGGTTCAGTTCCTATCTCTCTTGTGTATTGATGAATGATTATACTCAAATGGTTCTGGGCTCTCTTGGCTATTAATTGTGTTGGAGAGTCAGCATTCTCAGCCCTGCCATTGTGTGGAAGGATCAGGACAGAGGGGAAGCATCAGAGTCAAACTGAATCACTTGCACACCCCCTGGATTAGTAGCTCATGTGAAGAGTTCATAGAATCATAGAAATTTACAGCACAGAAGGAGGCCATTTTGGCCCATCGTGTCCGTGCCGGTCGACCAAGAGCTATCCAGCCTAATCCTACTTTCCAGCTCTTGGTCCATAGTCCAGTAGGTTACGGCACTTTAAGTATTTTTTAAATGTGGTGAGGGTTTCTGCCTCTACCACTTTTTCAGGTAGTGAGTTCCAGACCCCCACAACCCTCTGGGTGAAGACATTTCCCCTCATATCCCCTATAACCCTCCCCCCAATTACTTTAAATATATGCTCCCTGTTTGTTGACCCCTCTGCCAAGGGAAACTGGTCCTTCCTATCTACTCTATCCAGGTCCTCAAAATTTTATACACCTCAATCAGGTCTCCTCTGTTCCAAAGAAAACAGACCCAGCATCTCCAATCTTTTCTCATAGCCAAAATTCTCCAGTCCAGGCAACATTTTTGCAAATCTCCTCTGTACCCTCTCCAGTGCAATCATATCTTTCCTGTAATGTGGTGATCAGAACTGCACGCAGTACTCCAGCTGTGGCCTAACCAGTGTTTTATACAGTTCAAGCATAACCTCACTGCTCTTGTATTCCATGCCTTGACTAATAAAGGCAATTATTCCATATGCCTTCTGAAACACCTTATCTACCTGGCCTGCTACCTTCAGGGATCTGTGGACCTGCACTCCAAGGTCCCTTTGTTCCTCTGCACTTTTCAGCATCTTATCAGTTAATGTGTATTCCCTTGCCTTGTTAGACCTCCCCAAATGCATTACTTCACACTTACTCGGATTGAATTCCATTTGCCACTGTTCTACCCACTTGACCAGTATATTGATATCTTCCTGCAGTCTGCAGCTTTCTTCTTCATTATCAACCACACAGCCTATTTTAGTGTCATCTGCAAACTTCTTAATCATAACCCCAACATTTAAGTCCAAGTCATTGATATATACCACAAAAAGCAAGAGATCCAGCACTGAGCCCTGCGGAACCCCACTGGAAACATCCTTCCAGTCACAAAAACACCCGTCAATCATTACCCTTTGCTTCCTGCCTCCGAGTCAATTTTGGATCCAACTTGCCACTTTGCCTTGGATCCCATGGGCTTTTAATTTCGTGACCAGTCTGCCATGTGGGACCTTATCAAAAGCTTTGCTAAAGTCCATATGCACTACATCATACACACTGCCCTCATCAACCCTCCTGGTTATCGCCTCGAAAAATTCAATCAAATTAGTCAGACACGACCTTCCCTTAACAAATCCATGCTGACTGTCCTTGATTAATCCATGTATTTCCAAATGAAGATTTATCCTGTCCCTCAGGATTTTTTCCAATAATTTTCCCACCACTGAGGTTAGGCTGACTGGCCTGTAATTACTCGGTCTATCCCTTCCTCCCTTTTTAAACAAAGGTTCAACATTTGCAGTCCTCCAGTCCTCTGCATCACATCTGTAGCCAGAAAGGATTGGAAAATGATGTTCAGAGCCTCTGCTATTTCCTATTTTGCTTCTCTTAACAGACTACGATACATTTCATCCGAGCCTGGGGATTTATCCACTTTCAAAGCTGCTAAGCCCCTTAATACTTCCTCTCTCACTTTATTTCACACTCCTTCTCCCTCATTGCAAAATCTGCATCGCCCCTCTCTTTTGTGAAAACAGATGCAAAGTATTCATTATGAACCATACCCACATCTTCTGCCTCCACACGCACATTTTCTTTATGCTCTCTAATAGGCCCCACTCTTTCTCTACTTATCCTCTTGCTCATAATGTATTTATAAAACATCTTTTGGTTTCCCCTGATTTTACTTGCCAACATTCTTTCATGCTCTCTCTTTGCTTTCCTGATATCTATTTTAATTGCACCACTTATACTCCTAGAGTTTCTGCAGTATTGAGTTCCCAGTATCTATCATAAGCTTCCCTTTTTTTCTTTGTTACCCTGTATGTCCCTTGATATCTAGGGAGCTCTAGGTTTGTTGGCCCCATCCTTTTTTTAAGGGATCATACTTGCTCTGTACCCTCAGGATCTCCTCCTTGAATGCCTCCCACTGCTCTGACACTGACTCACCATCAAGTAGCCGTTTCAGGTCCACTTTGTCCAAATCCCATCTCAGCAATAATTGGCTTTACCCCAATTGAGCACTTTTATTCCTGGTTCCCCTTTGTCCTTTTCCATAACTACCCTAAATCTTACTGAATTATGATCACTAGCACCAAAATGCCCTTCCACCTGCCCCTCTTCATTCTGCAAAACCAAGTCCAGAACCACCCCCTCCCTTGTTGGGCTTGTTACATACTGGCGAAAGAAGTTCTCCTGAATGCATTTTAGGAATTCCGCACCCTCTGTACCATTCACACTATCTTTTTAGGGTAGTTGAAATCCCCCACTATTACAGCTCTATAGTTTTTGCACTTCTCAGCAATTTGCCCACATATTTCTTCTTCTATCTCCCTCTGACTGCTGGGGATCTATAGTACACTCCCTGCAGTGTGATCGCCCCTTTTCTGTTCTTCAATTCAACCCATACGGCCTTGTTTGATGATCCCTCCAACATATCATCCCTTCTCACAGCTGTAATTGTTTCTTTAATCAATAATGCGACCCCCCCTCCTTTTTTACCCCCTCTCTATCCCGTCTGAAAACCCTGTAACCAAGAATGTTCAGCTGCCATTCCTGCTCTCCTTTCAGCCATGTCTCCGTAATGGCTGCAATATCATACTCCCAAGTGTCAATCTGTGCTCTCAGCTCATCTGCCTTATTCCATGTACTCCTTGCATTGAAATATATACCATTTAGTATTGCCAAACTCTCCTGTTGTCTATTTTCCAGCCCTTGTTTCCTCTGTCTTCCAAATTCACTTTCTACTTCTACTTCTCTGCTGCCCAATTCCAGCTTTGCTTCTCTCCCCACTGAATCTATTCTCAGGTTCCCATCCCCCTGCCAAGCTAGTTTAAACCCTCCCCAACAGCACGAGCAAAACCTCCCATTTGTTAATCTGTTTCTCCCTCTTTCATAGAATCATAGAATGATACAGCACAGAGCTGTCCGTATAATCCCACTCCCCTACTCTTTCTCCACAACACTGTCATTTTTTTCCTTTTCAAGTATTTATCCAATTCCCTTTGAAAGTTATTAATGAATCTGCTTCCACCGCCCTTTCAGGCAGTGCATTCCAGGTCATAACTCACTGAGTTATTCCCCCCTCCCCCCTCCTCATGCCACCTCTGGTTCTTTAGCCCATCATTGCAGGCGTTCCTCACGGCAGTTTTCTGTGTCCAGCCATCTTGAGCTGCTTCATCAATGACCTTCCCTCCATCATAAGACCGGAAGTGGGGATGTTTGCTGATGATTGCATAGTGTTCAGTTCCATTTGCAACTCCTCAGATAATGAAACAGACCATGCCCGCATCCAGCAAGATCTGGACAACATTCAGGCTTGGGTTGATAAGTGGCAAGTAATATTCACGCCACACAAGTGCCAGGCAATGACTATCTCCAACAAGAGAGAGTCTAACCACCACCTCTTGACATTCAGTGGCATTACCATCATCAAATCTCCCACCATCAACATTTTGGGGTCACCATTGACCAGAAACTTAACTGGACCAGCCACATAAATACTGTGGCTACAAGAGCAGGTCAGAGGCTGGGTATTCTGCAGCAAGTGTCTCACCTCTTGACTCCCAAAAGCCATTCCGCCACCTTCAAGGCACAAGTCAGGATGGAATACTCTCCACTTGCCTGGATGAGTGCAGCTCCAACAACACTCAAAAAGCTCAACACCATCCAGGACAAAGCAGCCGCTTGATTGGCCCCCCATCCACCACCTCCAACATTCACTCCCTCCACCACCGGCGCACCGTGGCTGCAGTGTGCACCATCTACAAGATGCACTGCAACAACTCGCCAAGGCTTCTTCAGCAGCACCCAAGCCATGACCTACACCACCTAAAAGGACAAGGGCAGCAGGCGCATGGGAACACCATCACCTGCAAGTCACACACCATTCTGACTTGGAAATATATGAATATATCGCCATCCTTTCATCGTCGCTGGGTCAAAGTTTTGGAACTCCCTCCCAACACCAATGTGGGAGCACTTTCACCACACCGACTGCAGCAGTTTAACAAAGCAGCTCACCACCACCTTCTCGAGGGCAATTATGGATGGGCAATAAATTCTGGCTTTGCCAGTGACATCCACATTCTGTGAATAAATAAAAAGAAAATGACCTTTCAGATAACAATTGCCCTAGTGCGTTTCCACCATATTTGGTTTTATCAGATTTACCATATTTTCAACTTATCTTCCTCCATCAGGTATCAGCGTAATGGACAGAATAGAATGGGGGGTGATTCTGGAAAGGGACATTCAACAGCCTGAATTGTGGTTCATATTAGAACTAATGACATAGTAAAGGGCAGGAATGTAGGTTCTATAAAGGGAGTTTGAGCAGTCTGAGGTAGTTAGCTCTGGCATGGCTAAAATAGTGCTGTACCTTAGGGTGAATAGGAGAGAAGGTATGGAGAATTATAGCAAAAGAAAAAAAAGACTTGCATTTATATAGTGCCTTTCATGGCCACAGGACATCCCAAAGTGCTTTACAGCCAATGAAGTACTTTTTGAAGTGTAGTCACTGTTGTAATGTAGGAAATGAAAGAAAGAATAAGAAGTAATAGAACAGAAAAGGGTACTAAGGAGTGTAAAAGAGGCAGGGCCCAGTGAATATATGTGAATATGCAGTGCATCTGAGTTAAAGTCAGCGAGCTGGAATGGAAGGACTATATTACAGAATTATACAAGTTTTCAGCACAGGAGGCCATTTGGCCCATTGCATCTATGGCCTCTTTCTAAAAGTGCTTATTCCCATTTCTTTGCCTTTTCTCATACTTTTTAAAACATTTTTATTTCAAATATCTATCCACTTCTCTTTTGAAAGCGCTTCTGGGTTTGCCTCCACTACTGTTTGTTTCTAGCAGGGTGTTCCATCTCCTCCCAACCCTCTTAACCTCTTCCTTTACTCTTTTGGTGATGACTAAATTTATGCTCTCGAGTTACTGACTCAACAATGAGTGGAAAGACATTTGCTCTATTTACCTCATGAATACCCCTCAAAGTTTTGAACACCTCTATTCCAATCTCTTCTCGCCCTTCTCTGTTCTTCTCTGCTCCAGTTCAAGCAGGTAGCTGCAGTTCAGGAGGTGGCACCTATTTAGGCCCAATGGTCAAATGGCCGCCTGCGCTGCTGTCATTTTATGTTTTTACTGAGATTTTATATGTTATTTAACTGTGTTAACTTTTGATTGAGATTATGGAAAATATATAATAAAAGAACTTTCCTGTTTTTGTTGTAGCGGAATTCAGTGTTGGGAATAACAGCAGCAGCAACAACAACAACAACAACAAATTGGAAGGACATGAAGAGTTCGCAAGTAAAATTCTCAGCTTTTTTCCTTAGATCTCAGTCAATCTGCAATGATGTTTCCACTAAGCAGCTTTATTATTATAAAAAGTTGAAAGGGGGATGAAGAATGGGATGTTGTGGCAGATTAAGGTGTGAGCCTGCCCTCTAACTCCATGGTGTCCCAGAGCCTCTGCAATCATCATCATTTCGTCAAACGTTGCAGTGTCTGAACCGGGACCAAGGTCCAGGTCGAAAGTTCACCTCTTCATGAGGCCAGACCCTAGCAATAAAAAATAAGGATGTATACTGGGGTTTTCCTCATTCTTTAAATGCTGGCCCACGCCTAAGTTCCATTGCTGGGAACATGCAACAAAACAAAGATATATGTGAGAATCACCCATCCGTTCCATCCAGAGCTCCTGTATGGTTATCTAAAAAAAAAATAGGTGCAGGAGTAGGCCATTCGAACCTTCGAGCCTGCACCGCCATTCAATGAGTTCATGGCTGAACATGCAACTTCAGTACCCCATTCCTGCTTTCTCTCCATACCCCTTGATCCCCCAAGTAATAAGGACTACATCTAACTCCTTCTTGAATATATTTAGTGAATTGGCCTCAACAACTTTCTGTGGTAGAGAATTCCACAGGTTCACCACTCTCTGGGTGAAGATGTTTCTCCTCATCTCAGTCCTAAATGGCTTACCCCTTATCCTTAGACTGTGACCCCTGGTTTTGGACTTCCCCAACATTGGGAACATTCTTCCTGCATCTAACCTGTCGAAACCCATCAGAATTTTAAACGTTTCTATGAGATCCCCTCTCATAGTTCTGAACTCCAGTGAATACAAGCCCAGTTGATCCAGTCTTTCTTGATATGTCAGTCCCGCCATCCCGGGAATCAGTCTGGTGAACCTTCGCTGCACTCCCTCAATAGCAAGAATGTCCTTCCTCAAGTTAGGAGACCAAAACTGTACACAATACTCCAGGTGTGGCCTCACCAAGGCCCTGTACAACTGTAGCAACACCTCCCTGCCCCTGTACTCAAATCCCCTCGCTATGAAGGCCAACATGCCATTTGCTTTCTTAGCCGCCTGCTGTACCTACATGCCAACCTTCAATGACTGATGTACCATGACACCCAGGTCTGGTTGCACCTCCCCTTTTCCTAATCTGTCACCATTCCGATAATAGTCTGTCTCTCTGTTTTTACCCCCAAAGTGGATAACCTCACATTTATCCACATTATACTTAATCTGCCATGCATTTGCCCACTCACCTAACCTATCCAAGTCACTCTGCAGCCTCATAGCATCCTTCTCGCAGCTCACACTGCCACCCAACTTAGTGTCATCTGCAAATTTGGAGATACTACATTTAATCCCCTCGTCTAAATCATTAATGTACAACATAAACAGCTGGGGCCCCAGCACAGAACCTTGCGGTACCCCACTAGTCACTGCCTGCCATTCTGAAAAGTACCCATTTACTCCTACTCTTTGTTTCCTGTCTGCCAACCAGTTCTCAATCCACGTCAGCACACTACCCCCAATCCCATGTGCTTTAACTTTGCACATTAATCTCTTGTGTGAGACCTTGTCGAAAGCCTTCTGAAAGTCCAAATACACCACATCGACTGGTTCTCCCTTGTCCGTTCCACTGGAAACATCCTCAAAAAATTCCAGAAGATTTGTCAAGCATGATTTCCCTTTCACAAATCCATGCTGACTTGGACCTATCATGTCACCTCTTTCCAAATGCACTGCTATGACATCCTTAATAATTGATTCCATCATTTTACCCACTACCGAAGTCAGGCTGACTGGTCTATAATTCCCTGTTTTCTCTCTCCCTCCTTTTTTAAAAAGTGAGGTTACATTGGCTACCCTCCACTCAATAGGAACTGATCCAGAGTCTATGGAATGTTGGAAAATGACTGTTAATGCACCCACTATTTCCAAGACCACCTCCTTAAGTACTCTGGGATGCAGACCATCAGGCCCTGGGGATTTATCGGCCTTCAGTCCCATCAATTTCCCCAACACAATTTCCGACTAATAAGCATTTCCCTCAGTTCCTCCTTCTTACAAGACCCTCTGACCCCTTTTATATCCGGAAGGTTGTTTGTGTCCTCCTTAGTGAATACCGAACCAAAGTACTTGTTCAATTGGTCTGCCATTTCTTTGTTCCCAGTTTTGACTTCCCCTGATTCTAACTGCAGGGGACCTACGTTTGTCTTTACTAACCTTTTTCTCTTTACATATCTGTACAAGCTTTTGTTGTCCATTTTAATGTTCCCTGCAAGCTTCCTCTCATACTCTATTTTCCCTGCCCTAATCAAACCCTTCGTCCTCCTCTGCTGAGTTCTAAATTTCTCCCAGTCCCCGGGTTCGCTGCTATTTCTGGCCAATTTGTATGCCACTTCCTTGGCTTTAATACTATTCCTGATTTCCCTTGATAGCCACGGTTGAGCCACCTTCCCTTTTTTATATTTGCACCAGACAAAGATGTACAATTGTTGTAGTTCATCTATGCGATCTCTAAATGTCTGCCATTGCCCATCCACTGTCAACCCCTTAAGCATCATTCGCCAATCTATCCTAGCCAATTCATGCCTCATACCTTCAAAATTACCCTTCTTTAAGTTCTGGACCATGGTCTCTGAATTAACTGTTTCATTCTCCATGCTAATGTAGAATTCCACCATACTATGGTCACTCTTCCCCAAGGGGCCTCGCACAACGAGATTGCTAATTAATTCTCTCTCATTACACAATACCCAGTCTAAGATGGCCTCCCCCCTAGTTGGTTCCTCAACATATTGGTCTAAAAAACCATCCCTTATGCACTCCAGGAAATCCTCCTCCACCGTATTGTTTCCAGTTTGGTTAGCCCAATCTATATGCATATTAAAGTCACCCTTGATAACTGCTGCATCTTTATTGCATGCACCCCTAATTTCCTGTTTGATGCCCTCCCCAACATCACTACTACTGTTTGGAGGTCTGTACACAACTCCCACTAGCGTTTTCTGCCCCTTGGTATTCTGTAGCTCCACCCATACCGATTCCACATCATCCAAGCTAATGTCTTTCCTTATAATTGCCTTAATTTCCTCTTTAACCAGCAACGCCACCCCGCCTCCTTTTCCTTTCTGTCTATCCTTCCTAAATGTTGAGTACCCTTGGATGTTGCGTTCCCAGCCTTGGTCACCCTGGAGCCATGTCTCTGTGATGCCAAACACATCGTATCCGTTAACTGCTATCTGCACAGTTAATTCGTCCACCTTATTCCGAATACTCCTCGCATTGAGGCACAGAGGCTTCAGGCTTGCCTTTTTAACACACTTAGACCCTTTAGAATTTTGCTTTAAAGTGGCCCTTTTTGTTTTTTTGCCTTGGATTTCTCTGCCCTCCACTTTTATTCATCTCCTTTCTGTCTTTTGCTTCTGTCTCCAATTTGTCTTCCTCTGTCTCCCTGCATTGGTTCCCATCCCCCTGCCATATTAGTTTAACTCCTCCCCAACAGCACTAGCAAACACTCCTCCTAGGACATTGGTTCCGGTCCTGCCTAGGTGCAGACCGTCCGGTTTGTACTGGTCCCACCTCCCCCAGAACCGGTTCCAATGTCCCAGGAATTTGAATCCCTCCCTGCTGCACCACTGCTCAAGCCACGTATTGATCTGCGCTATCCTGCGATTCCTACTCTGACTAGCACGTGGCACCGGTAGCAATCCCGAGATTACCACTTTTGAGGTCCTACTTTTTAATTTAGCTCCTAGCTCCTTAAATTCGTCTCGTAGGACCTCATCCCGTTTTTTACCTATATCGTTGGTACTAATGTGCACCACGATAACTGGCTGTTTACCCTCCCTTTTCAGAATGTCCTGCACCCGCTCCGAGACATCCATGACCCTTGCACCAGGGAGGCAACATACCATCTCGGTTGCGGCCGCAGAATCGCCTATCTATTCCCCTTACAATTGAATCCCCTATCACTATCGCTCTCTCACTCTTTTTCTTGCCCTCCTGTGCAGCAGAGCCAGCCACGGTGCATGAACTTGGCTGCTGCCCTCCCCTGATAAGTCATCCCCCTCAACAGTACTCAAAGCGGTGTATCTGTTTTGCAGGGGGATGACCGCAGGGGATCCCTGCATTACCTTCCTTGCACTGCTCTTCCTGTTGGTCTTCCATTCCCTATCTGGCTGTTCACGTCATTCTCAGCATCGTGGATGCTCCAGAGTGAATCCACCTTCAGCTCCAATTCCGCAACGCGGTCCATCAGGAGCTGGAGGCAGATACACTTCCCGCACACGTAGTCTTCAGGGACACCGGAGGCGTCCTTGATTTCCCACATAGTACAGGAGGAGCATAACACGTGTCTGAGCTCTCCTGCCATGACTTAACCCTTAGATTAACTTAAATTGGCAACAACAGTGTTAAAAGTTACTTACTGATATAGAAGAGAAAAAAGAAAAAACTACTTATCAATCACCAGCCAATCACTTATCCCCTTGGCTGTGACGTCACTTTTCTATTTCTTTTTTGCCTTCTCCCTGCAACTGCACAAGCACGCCTCTCCTCGACGCTGCTCCCGACTCAGCAACGCACCGCCCGACCTCGCGGCCTTTTATAGCGTATTTTATCATACACTCTATTCTGTCCACCTCCACCGCCACCCCGTCACCTGTTGACTCCTCCCCTATCCTTTCAAAATCCCCTGTATCCTTTCAGCTGAAATTTAGAACGATCATTAAAATTCAACCATATTCAAAGGTACTTGTATATCAATCCTCTAGAGAAACAAATGCTAGCAGTTTCAACACTAACACTATTAGCTTTTACATACAAATACTTTAGGCCTTCCTATAAGCCTCAAGATTTTTTTTCAGAAATGGCCTTGTCCTTGTAATAAGTTTTAGTATTGTCAGCAGCTGCACTTTGGTCCTCAATCCTACGGATCACAGAATGAGTTATATTAGTATTGCTTGAATCGACATTGATGAGCTCGATGATTACCCCCGCAGCGCCAACATGGTGCTAATGGATTTGCATTCACGTCCGATGGCGCACTCTGAGCCATCCTAAGTCTTGCAGCTGCAAACGTGTCGGCCCTGCCATATGCAGTTCTGCCTGCTAACGACGTTATTTTATGCACAGTACTTGCTGGTGAACTTCGATGCTGGGAAGATATCTGTCTGGTATTATCGCTCGTGGATATGAATGCCTGGGCTATCATGATGGCTTTGCTCAGGTCTAGGGATTCGGTGGACAGCAGCTTGCGAAGAATGACTTCATGGCCGATGCATTTCCCCAAAAATCCAGCAAATTTGCAAGTTCCAGCAAGGCATCTCAGGTCGGCGACATAACTCGCCACGTCCTGGCCCTCGGAGCGGTGGTGCGTGTAGAAGTGATACTTGGCCATTAAGACGCTCTCCTTCGGCTTGAGGTGTTCCCGAACCAGCGTACACAGCTCTGTATATGTCTCCTCCATTGGTTTCTCCAGTGCTAGCAGATTCTTGATGAGGCCGTATATTGTGGACCCACACACGGTGAGGAGAATCGCACTGCGCTTGATCGCTTTATCGTCCCCATCCAGCTCGTTGGCTACGAAGTACTGGTCAAGACGCTCAACAAAGGCTTTCCAATCATCACCCTCTGCAAATCTCTCTAAAATACCAATGGCAGCCATGACTGTGTGAAAGTTCGTAATCTTTTACTCGTTGCCAATTGTTAGGTGTGGAAGAACTCCAGAAGACAGTACTGTGAGCTAAAACTGATGTGACCTTAGTCTCTTTAATACAACTCCAGCATGCCTAAGCAGCATGGCAGACAACGTTTTATACTCCTTTGCACGAGGTGTGCAGGTCACGCGTAGGCCTCCAACAGTTGCGCCCTCTGGTGGCAAGTCTTACACAGTTACAATGTTTACATACATAACAGAGTCGGCATGGAGCATTGACGAACTGTTGACCAAGTTCAGAGACAGGTGTGACGGGTCTTAGATCAGGTAAAATTTCCTCCAATTAAACATCGGGAAGACTGAAGCCTTTGTCTTCGGCCCCCATCACAAACCCCAATCCCTAGCCTCCGACACCATCCCTCTTCCTCATAATCCCTTGGGAGCACAGGTATTTAAGAGTGCTTCACAGGTTGGAGAGGCACTCTGGAGACCTGCAAAAAAAAAACTAAGGTCACACATTACTTTGAGCTCACAGTGTTCAGTCTGACTCTTTCTCCATACAACGGCCTAGGCCCTAAGTTCTGGAATTCCCTCTATAAACCTCTCCACCTCCCTATACCTCTCTCCTTTAGTATGCTGCTTAAAACCTTCCTCTTTGACCAAGCTTTTGGTCATCTCTCCTCATGAGTCTTTCTTTGGCTTGGTTTCAGTTTTATCTGATTACACTCCTGTGAAACGTCATGGGATGTTTCACTATGTTCATAGGTTCATAGAATGATACAGTACAGAGGAGGCCATTCGGCCCATCGTGCCTGTACCAGATCTTTGACAGAGTGATCCAATTAGTCCCACTCCCCTGCTTCCTCTTAGCCCAGCATTATTTTCCTTTTCACATATTGATCCAATTCCCTTATGAAAGTTACTGTTGAATCTGCTCCCACCGCCCTTTCGGGGAGTGCGTTCCCGATCATCATCTTTCGCTGTGTAAAACGATTTCTCCTCATCTCCCTTCTGGTTCTTTTGCCAAATACCTTCAATCTGACCCTCCTGCTGCTGGAAACAGTTTCTTCTCATTTACTCTTATCAAAACCTTTCATGATTTTGAACACCTCTGTTTAATCTCCCCTTAACCTTCTCTGCTCTCAGGAGAACAGTCTCCAGTCTCCACATAACTGAAGTCCCTCATCCCTGGAACCATTCTAGTAAATCTCCTCTGCACCCTCTCCAAGGTCTTGCCATCCTTTCTACAGTGCGGTGCCCAGAACTGGACACAATACACTAGCTGTGGCCTAGCCAGTGTTTACCATAGCTTCCTTGCTTTTGTACTCTCGCCACAAATAACAAAGCCAAGAATCCTGTGTGCTTTTTTAAATAGCTTTATCAACTTGTCCCGCCTCTGTCAAAGATTTCTGTACACCAACTCACAGGTCTCTCTGTTCATGAACCCCTTTTAAAATTGTACCATTTAGTTTATATTGCCTCTCCTTAATTCTTCTTCAGAAATGCACCACTTCTCACTTCTCTGTGTTAAATTTCATCTGCCATATGTCTGCCCCTTTTACCAGTCTGTCTATGTCCTCCTCATTGTTACTACATTTCCCAGATTCGTGTTATTTGAAAACTTTGAAATTATCCCCTATATACCCAAATTTATGTCACTTATATATATCAAATAGAGTAGTGGTCCTAGACCGACCCCTGGGAAAGACCACCGAGGGTATACTTCCCTCCAGTGTGAAAAACAGCCGTTCAGCCCTACTCTCTGCTTTCTGTCCTTTAGCTAATTTTGGACTCATGCAGTCACTGCCCCTTTAATCTTATGGCTACAATTTTGGTAACAAGTCTATTATGTAGTACTTTATCAAACGCCTTTTGAAAGTCCATATACACAACATGAACTGCACTACATTTACCAACCCTCTGCATTACTACTTCAAATAACTCAATCAAGTTCCTTGAACACTTTGTTTTTAACAAATCTGTGCTGCCTTTCATTTTACCAAATGCCAATTGATTTGGTCCCGGATTATTGTCTCTAAAAGTTAGTAAAATGTCTCTACCTCTGACTGGCATGTAATTGCTGGGTTTATCCCTCTCCCCTTTTTTGAACAAGTGGAGTAACATTTTCAATCCTCTCTGGCACCACTCCCATATTGAAGATTATTAGAACATGGAAGCCTTTACTACAAGTGACTACTGAACCAGAGACTGTAACATAATTTAAATGGAAACTAGATATATATTTGAAAAGGGAGAATAGAAAAGGAGAGTGAATATTATTAGGCTGGGCAAATCCAGTTTAAGAGCAAGCACCAGTACAGGCATAAGAACATATGAAATAGGAGCAGGAGTAGATCATTTGGCCCCTCAAGCCTGCTCCGCCATTTAATATCATGTTCTGACGAAGTGTCATCGACCCGAAACATTAACTCTGCTTCCTCTCCACAGATGCTGCCTGACCTGCTGAGATTTCCAGCATTTTCTGTTTTTATTCCAGGTTCCAACATCCGCAGTATTTGCATGGCTGATCTGATCTTGGCCTCAACTCCTCTTTCCTGCCCACTCCGCATAACCCTTCACTCTCTTATCATTCATAAAATCTGTCTATTTCCACCTTAAATATATTCAATGACCCAGCCTCCACAGCTCTCTGGGGCAGAGAATTCCAAAGATTCACGACCCTCTGAGAGAAGAAATTCCTCCTCATCTCTGTTTTAAATTGGCGACCCCTTATTTTGAAACTACGTCCCCTAGTTCTAGATTCCCCCACGAAGGGAAATATCTTCTCTGCATCTACCCTCAATCTTATACATTTCAATAAGATCACCTCTCATTCTTCTAAACTCCAATGAGTATAGGCCCAACCTGCTCAACCTTTCTTCATAAGACAACCCCTTCATCACAGGAATCAACCTCGTGAACTTTCTTTGAACTGCCTCCATTACAAGTATATCCCTCCTTAAATAAGGAGACCAAAACTGTACGCAGTACTTCAGGTGTGACCTCACCAATACCCTGTACAGTTGTAGCAAGACATCCCTATTTTTATACTCCATCCTCCTTGTAATAAAGGCCAACATTCCATTTGCCTTCCTAATTACTTGTTGTAGCTGCATACTAACTTTTTGTGTTTCATATACAAGGACCTCGAGATCCCTCTGTACTGTAGTATTTTGTAATCTCTCTCCATTTAAATAATTTGTTTTTTATTTTTTCTAACAAAGTGCATAACCTCACATTTTTCCGTATTATACTCCATCTGCCAAATTTTTGCCCACTCACTTAGCCTATCTATATCCGTTTGCAGATTCTTTGTGTCCTCTTCACAACTTGTTTTCCAACCTATCTTTGTATCATCAGCAAATTTACCTACATTACACTCGGTCCCTTCATCCAAGTCATTAATATAGATAGTAAATAGTTGAGGCCCCAGCACTGATCCCTGTGGCACCCCACTAGTTAAACTAAATAGTGGTGGGGAGGGTTTAGGTGATCGGAAATTAAAAAAGTCAAAGAGCAAGGCAAAAGCAATAGAGCAGGATAGCATTGGAAATGATAACCAGAGTGTGATAGGTAGTGTAGTGACAGAATGTATAAAAATAAGTGTGTATCAGAAATTGGGGTTAAAGCAGGGAAAATTGGTAAAAATACAAATTTAAAAGCTCTTTATCTGAATGCATGCAGCATTCGTAACAAGATAGATGAGTTGATGGCACAAATAGATATGAATGGGTCTGATCTGATAGCCATTACAGAGACGTGGTTGCAAGGTGACCAAAGCTGGGAACTGAATATTCAGGGGTATTTGACAATTCAGAAGGATAGGCAGAATGGAAAAGCAGGTGGGGTAGTTCTGTTAATAAAGGATGAGATCAGGGCAGTAGTGAGAAATTATATTGGCTCAGAAGATCAAGATGTAGAATCAGTTTGGGTGGAGATAAGAAATAATAAGGGAAAGAAGTCACTTGTGGCCATGGACAGAGTATAAATCAAGAAATAATGGAGGCTTGCAAGAAAGGAATGGCAATAATTATGGGCGATTTTAATCTTCATATTGATTGGACAAAACAAATTGGCTAGGGTAGCCCTAAGGAAGAGTTCATAGAGTGTATCTGGGATGGTTTCCTTGAACAGTACGTTGTGGAACCAACCAGGGAACAGGCTATCTAGATCTGGTACTGTGTAATGAGACAGGATTAATAAATGATCTCATAGTAAAGGATCCTCTAGGAAAGAGTGATCATGGTTGAATTTCAAATTCAGTTTGAGGGCAAGAAAGTTGGGTCTCAAACCAGTGTCCTTAAATAAAGGTGATTACAAAGGTATGAAGGCAGAGTTGGCTAAAGTGGACTGGGAAAATAGATTAAAGTGTAAGATGGTTGATGAGCAGTGGCAGACAAGGAAATATTTCATAACTCTGAACAAAAATATATTCCAGTGAGAAGGAAAGACTTTAAGAGAAGGGAGAACCATCCGTGGCTAACTAAGGAAGTAAAGGAACATTGAGAACAAAGGCATACTATAGAAACATAGAAACATAGAAAATAGGTGCAGGAGTAGGCCATTCGGCCCTTCTAGCCTGCACCGCCATTCAATGAGTTCATGGCTGAACATTCAACTTCAGTACCCCATTCCTGCTTTCTCGCCATACCCCTTGATCCTCCTAGTAGTAAGGACCTCATCTAACTCCTTTTTGAATATATTTAGTGAATTGGCCTCAACAACTTTCTGTGGTAGAGAATTCCACAGGTTCACCACTCTCTGGGTGAAGAAGTTCCTCCGCATCTCGGTCCTAAATGGCTTACCCCTTATCCTTAGACTGTGACCTCTGGTTCTGGACTTCCCCAACATTGGGAACATTCTTCCTGCATCTAACCTGTCCAACCCCGTCAGAATTTTAAATGTTTCTATGAGGTCCCCTCTCATTCTTCTGAACTCCAGTGAATACAAGCTCAGTTGATCCAGTCTTTCTTGATAGGTCAGTCCCGCCATCCCGGGAATCAGTCTGGTGAACCTTCGCTGCACTCCCTCAATAGCAAGAATGTCCTTCCTCAGGTTAGGAGACCAAAACTGTACACAATACTCCAGGTGTGGCCTCACCAATGCCCTGTACAACTATAGCAACACCTCCCTGCCCTTGTACTCAAATCCCCTTGCTATGAAGGCCAACATGCCATTTGCTTTCTTAACCGCCTGCTGCACCTGCATGCCAACCTTCAATGACTGATGTACCACAACACCCAGGTCTCTTTGCACCTCCCCTTTTCCTAATCTGTCACCATTCAGATAATAGTCCGTCTCTCTGTTTTTACCACCAAAGTGGATAACCTCACATTTATCCACATTATACTTCATCTGCCATGCATTTGCCCACTCACCTAACCTATCCAAGTCGCTCTGCAGCCTCGCAGCATCCTCCTCGCAGCTCACACTGCCACCCAACTTAGTGTCATCCGCAAATTTGGAGATACTACATTTAATCCCCTCATCTAAATCATTAATGTACAGTGTAAACAGCTGGGGCCCCAGCACAGAACCTTGTGGTACCCCACTAGTCACTGCCTGCCATTCTGAAAAGTACCCATTTACTCCTACTCTTTGCTTCCTGTCTGACAACCAGTTCTCAATCCATGTCAGCACACTACCTCCAATCCCATGTGCTCTAACTTTGCACATCAATCTCTTGTGTGGGACCTTGTCGAACACCTTCTGAAAGTCCAAATATACCACATCAACTGGTTCTCCCTTGTCCACTTTACTGGAAACATCCTCAAAAAATTCCAGAAGATTTGTCAAGCATGATTTCCCTTTCACAAATCCATGCTGACTTGGACCTATCATGTCACCGCTTTCCAAATGCGGCCAAGACTAGTGGGAAGCCAGAGCACTGGGACATTTTTAAAAACCAGTGAAGGACAGCTTAAAAAAAAATAAAGATAGAGAAGAAGGATTATGAGAGTAAACTAGTAAGAAATATAAGAACAGATAGTAAGAGCTTCTACAGGTATATAAAAAGGAAGAGGGTAGCTAAAATAAACGTTGGTCCCTTAGAGGATGAGACTGGGGAATTAATAATGGGGAACAAGGAAATGGCAGAGATTTTAAACAAATATATTGTATCGGTCTCCACGGTAGACACTAAAAACATCCCAATAATAGATAATCAAGGGGCTATAGGGAGAGGGAAACTTAATACAATCACTATCACTAAAAAAAAACTACTCTGTAAACGAATGGAACTAAAGATGGACAGTTTCTTAAACGATAAGGGGTTATGGGGAGTGGGCGGGGAAGTGGAGCTGAGTCCATGATCAGATCAGCCATGATTTTATTGAATGGCGGAGCAGGCTCAAGGGGCCGTATGGCCTACTCCTGTTCCTATTTCTTATATTCTTATGTAAGTCCCCTTGACCTGATAGAATGCATCCTAGGGTCTTAAAAGAATTGGCTGCAGAGATAGTAGATGCATTGGTTGTAATCTCCCAAAATTCTCTAGTGTTTGGAGAGGACCCAGCGGACTGGAAAACTGCAAATGTAATGCCCCTATTTAAAAAAGGAGGGAGACAGAAAGCAGGAAACTATAGACCAGTTAGCCTAATAATGCTGGAGTTCATTATTAAGGGAGCAGTAGTGGGACATTTGGAAAAGCATTAATCAATCAAGCAGAGTTAGCATGGTTTTCTGAAAGAGAAATTATGTTTGACAAATTTGCTGCAGTTCTTTGAGGATGTACCGAGCAGGGTGGATAAGGGGGAACCAGTGGATGTAATGTCTTTGGATTTCCAGAAGGCATTCTATAAGATGCCACATAAAAGATTACTGCACAAGATAAGTGCTCTTGGGGTTGGGGGTACTATATTAGCATGGATAGAAAATTGGCTAACTAACAGAAAACAGAGTCGGGATAAATGGGTCATTTTCCATTTGGGAAAAGGTGACTAGTGGGGTGCCACAGAGATCGGTGCTGGGGCCTCAACTATTTACAATCTCTATTAATGACTTGGATGAAGGGACCAAGTGTAATGTAGCCAAGTTGGCTGATGATACAAAGATAGGTGGGAAAGCAAGTTGTGAGGAGGACACAAAAAATCTGCAAAGGGATATAGACAGGCTAAGTGTGTGGGCGAACATTTGGCAGATGGAGTATAATGTGGGAAAGTGTGAGGTTATCCACTTTGGCAGGAAAAATAAAAAAGCAAATTATTATTTAAATGGAGTGAGATTACAAAATGCTGCAGTAGGGAGGGACCCTGGGGGTCCTTGTGCATGAAACACAAAAAGTTAGTATGCAGGTACAGCAAGTAATCAGGAAGACAAATGGAATGTTGGCCTTTATTGCAAGGGGGATAGAGTACAAAAGCAGGGTTGTCCTGCTACAACAGTACAGGGTATTGGTGAGGCCACACCTGGAGTACTGTGTACAGTTTTGGTCTCATTTAAGGAGGGATATACTTGCATTGGAGGCAGTTCAGAGAAGGTTCACCAGGTTGATTCCTGCGATGAAGGGGTTGACTTATGAAGAAAGGTTGAGTAGGTTGGGCCGATACGCATTGGAGTTTATGAGAATGAGAGGTGATCTTTTGAAACATATAAGATACTGAGGGGACTCACAAAGGTAGACAGAGAGAGGATATTTCTCCTCATGCGAATCTAGAACTTGGGGGCATTGTTTAAGAATACAGGGTCGTCCATTTAGAACTTAGACGAGGAGGAATTTCTTCTCAGGGTCGTAAATCTGTGGAATTTTCTGCCCCAGAGTGCTGTGGAGGCTGGGTCATTGAATATATTTAAGGTGGAGAAAGACAGATTTTTGAACGATGAGGGAGTGAAGGGTTATGGGGAGCGAGCAGGGAAGTGGAGCTGAGTCCATGACCAGATCAGCCATGATCTTATTAAATAGCGGAGCAGGCTCGAGGGGCAAAATGGCCGACTCCTCCTATTTCTTATGTTCTTATGTTTGTCAACCTGAAATTGACCCATTTATCCTGACTCTCTGTTTTCTGTTAGTTAGCCAATCCTCTATGCTAATATATTAACTCCAATGCCCGTTAGCTCTTATTTTGTACAGTAACCTTTTATTGGCACCTTATCGAATGCCTTCTGGAAATCCAAATACACTACATCTACTGGCTCACCTTAATCCATCCTGCTCGATACATCCACAAAGAACTCTAGAAAAACATAGAAAATAGGTGCAGGAGTAGGCCATTAGGCCCTTCGAGCCTGCATCACCATTCAATATGATCATGGCTGATCATGCAACTTCAGTACCCCATTCCTGCTTTCTCTCCAGACCCCTTGATCCGTTTAGCCGTAAGGGCCACGTCTAACTCCCTTTTGAATATATCTAACGAACTGACCTCAACAACTTTCTGTGGTAGAGAATTCCACAGGTTCACAATTCTCTGAGTGAAGAAGTTTCTCCTCATCTCGGTCCTAAATGGCTTACCCCTTATCCTTAGACTGTGACCCCTGGTTCTGGACTTCCCCAACATTGGGAACATTCTTCCTGCATCTAACCTGTCCAGTCCCGTCAGAATTTTATATGTTTCTCTGAGATCCCCTCTCATTCTTCTAAATTCCAGTGAATACAAGCCCAGTCGATCCAGTCTTTCTTCATATTTCAGTCCTGCATCCCGGGAATCAGTCTGGTGAACCTTCACTGCACTCCCTCAATAGCAAGAATGTCCTTCCTCCGATTAGGAGATCAAAACTGTACACAATATTCAAGGTGTGGCCTCACCAAGGCCCTGTACAACTGCAGTAAGACCTCCCTGCTCCTATACTCAAATCCTCTCGCTATGAAGGCCAACATGCCATTTGCTTTCTTCACCGCCTGCTGTACCTGCATGCCTACTTTCAATGACTGATGTACTATGACACCCAGGTCTCGTTGCACCTCCCCTTTTCCTAATCTGTCATCATTCAGATAATATTCTGCCTTCCTGTTTTTGCCACCAAAGTGGATAACCTCACATTTATCAACATTATACTGCATCTGCCATGCATTTGCCCACTCACCTAACCTGTCCAAGTCACCCTGCAGCCTCTTAGCATCCTCCTCACAGCTCACACTGCCACCCAGCTTAGTGTCATCTGCAAACTTGGAGATATTACATTCAATTCCTTCATCTAAATCATTGATGTATATTGTAAATAGCTGGGGTCCCAGCACTGAACCCTGCGGCACCCCACTAGTCACTGTCTGCCATTCTGAAAAGGAACCATTTATTCTTACTCTTTGCTTCCTGTCTGCCAACCAGTTCTCTATCCACATCAATACATTATCCCCAATAACATGTGCTTTAATTTTGCACACCAATCTCTTGTGCGGGACCTTGTCAAAAGCCTTTTAAAAGTCCAAATACACCACATCCACTGGTTCTCCCTTGTCCACTCTACTAGTTACATCCTCAAAAAATTCTAGAAGATTTGTCAAGCATGATTTCCCTTTCATAAATCCATTGGACCGATCCTGTCACTGCTTTCCTGATGCGCTGCTATTTCATCTTTAATAATTGATTCCAACATTTTCCCCACTACTGATGTCAGGTTAACTGGTCTATAATTACCCATTTTCTCTCTGCCTCCTTTTTTAAAAAGTGGTGTTACATTAGCTACCTTCCAGTCCATAGAAACTGATCCAGAGTCTATAGAATGTTGGAAAATTACCACCAATGCATCCACTATTTCTAGGGCCACTTCCTTAAGCACACTGGGATGCAGACTATCAGGCCCTGGGGATTTATCGGCCTTCAATCCCATCAATTTCCCTTACACAATTTCCTGACTAATAAGGATTTCCTTCAGTTCCTCCTTCTTGCTAGACCCTCGGTCCCCTAGTATTTCCGGAAAGTTATTTGTGTCTTCCTTCGTGAAGACAGAACCTTAGTATTTGTTCAATTGGTCTGCCATTTCTTTGTTCTCCGTTATAAATTCATCTGATTCTGACTGCAAGGGACCTACATTTGTGTTCACTAATCTTTTTCTCTTCGCTTTTTATGTTCCCTGCAAGCTTACTCTTATACTCTATTTTCCCTCTCCTAATTAAACCCTTTGTCCTCCTCTGCTGAATTCTAAATTTCTCCCAGTCCTCAGGTTTGCTGCTTTTTCTGACCAATTTCTATGCCTCTTCCTTGGATTTAACACTATCCCTAATTTCCCTTGTTAGCCACGGTTGAGCCGCCTTCCTTGTTTTATTTTTATGCCAACCAGGGATGGACAATTGTTGAAGTTCATCCATGTGATCTTTAAATGTCTGCTATTGCCTATCCACCGTCAACCCTTTAAGTATCATTCGCCAGTCTATTCTAGCCAATTCACACCTCAAACCATCGAAGTTACCTTTCCTTAAGTTCAGGACCCTAGTCTCTGAATTAACTGTGTCACTCTCCATCTTAATGAAGAATTGTACCATATTATGGTCACTCTTCCCCAAGGGGCCTCGCACAACAAGATTGCTAATTAATCCTCTCTCATTACACAATACCCAGTCCAGGATGGCCAGCTCCCTAGTTGGTTCCTCGACATATTGGTCTGGAAAACTATCCCTTACACACTCTAGGAAATCCTCCTCCACCGTATTGCTACTAGTTTGGTTAGCCCAATCTATATGTAGATTAACGTCACCCATGATAACTGCTGTACCTTTATTGCACGCATCCCTAATTTCCTGTTTGATGCCATACCCAACCTCACTACCACTGTTTGGTGGTCTGTACACAACTCCCACTAGCGTTTTCTGCCCTTTGGTGTTCCGCAGCTCTACCCATACAGATTCCACATCATCCAAGCTAATGTCCTTCCTTACTATTGCGTTAATCTCCTCTTTAACCAGTAACGCTACCACACCTCCTTTTCCTTTCTGTCTATCCTTCCTGAATATTGAATACCTCTTGATGTTGAGTTCCCAGCCTTGGTCATCCTGGAGCCATGTCTCCGTAATCCCAATTACATCATATCTGTTAACAGCTATCTGCGCAGTTAATTCAACCACCTTATTATGATTGTTTCTCGCATTGAGACACAGAGCCTTCAGGCTTGTTTCTTTAATACTCTTTGTCCTTTTAGAATTATGTTGTAATGTGGCCCTTTTTGATTTTTGACTTTGATTTCCCTGTCCTCCACTTTTCCTAATCTCCTTTCTACCTTTTGCTTCTGCCCCCATTTTATTTCCCTCTGTCTCCCTGCATAGATTCCCATCCCCTGCCATATTAGTTTAAACCCTCCCCAACAGCACTAGGACATTGGTTCCGGTCCTGCCCAGGTGCAGACCGTCTGGTTTGTACTGGTCCCACCTCCCCCAGAACCAGTTCCAATGTCCCAGGAATTTGAATCCCTACCTCTTGCACCATTCCTCAAGCCACATATTCATCTTAACTATCCTGCTATTTCTACTCTGACTAGCATGTGGCACTTTTAGCAATCCTGAGATTACTACCTTTGAGGTCCTACTTTTTAATTTAACTCCCATTTCTCTAAATTCAGCTTGTAGGACCTCATCCCGTTTTTTTTTTAACCTATATCATTGGTACCTATATGCACCATGACAACTGGCTGTTCACCCTCCCCCTCTAGAATGCCCTGCAGCCGCTCCTCCTTGACCCTTGCACAAGGGAGTCTCGATGCGGCCGCAGAAATGCCGATCTATTCCCCTTACAATAGAATCCCCTACCACTATAGTTCTTCCACTTTTTCTTGCCCTCCTGTGCAGCAGAGCCACCCATGGTGCCATGAACTTGGCTGCTGCTGCCTTCCCCTGAGCCATCTCCCCCAACAGTATCCAAAGTGGTATATCTGTTTTGGAAGGAAATGACCGTGGGAGACTCCTGCACTACCTTCCTACTCCTGCTCTGCCTGATGATCACCCATTCCCTCTCTACCTGTGTAACCTTTACCTGCGGTGTGAGCAGCTCACTAAACATGCTATTCACGACATCCTCAGCAATGCGGATGCGCCAGAGTGAATCCATGCGCAGCTCCAGTGCCGCAATGCGGTCTGACAGGAGCTGCAGCTGGATACACTTCCCGCACACAGAGTAGTCAGGGACACTGGAAGTGTCCCAGATTTCCCACATAGCACAGGAAGAGCATGAAAATTTGTCACATATGATTTCCCTTTCATAAAACCATGCTGACTCTGCTTGACTGTATTATGATGTTCTAAATGTCTTGCTATTACTTTCTTAATAATGGACTTCAGCATTTTTCCAATGACAGATGTTAGGCTAACTAGTCTATAGTTTCCTGCTTTCTGTCTCCCTCCTTTTTTAAATAGGGGCATTACATTTGCGGTTTTCCAATCTGCTGGGACTTCTCCAGAATCCAGGGAATTTTGGTAGATTGAAACCAATGCATCACTATCTCTGCAGCCACTTCTTTTAAGACCCTAGGATGTAGGCCATCAGGTCCAGGGGACTTGTCCACCTTTAGTCCCTTTAGTTTGCTCAGTATTTTTTCTCTAGTGATTTTTTTTAAAGTTCCCCCTCCCTATAGCCCCTTGGTTAACTATTATTGGGATGCTTTTAGTGTCTTCTACCATGAAGACCGATGCAAAATAATTGTTCATAGAAACATAGAAAATAGGTGCAGGAGTAGGCCATTCGGCCCTTCTAGCCTGCACCGCCATTCAATGAGTTCATGGCTGAACATGCAACTTCAGTACCCCATTCCTGCTTTCTCACCATACCCCTTGATTTCCCGAGTAGTAAGGACGTCATCTAACTCCTTTTTGAATATATTTAGTCTCTGCCATTTCCCTGTTCCCCAATATTAATTCCCCAGTCTCATCCTCTTGGGGACCAACGTTTACTTTAGCTACCCTCTTCCTTTTTATATTCCTGTAGAAGCTCTTACTATCTGTTTTTATATTTCTTACTAGTTTACTCTCATAATCTATCTATCTTTTTCTTTATTATTTTTTAGGCATGATGGGATGAATGGACTTCTGTGCTGCAAAGCCTATGGTTCTATCAATGTATGTGAATCTAACTGTCCGCCTTCTCTTCTGCTTGTGGGTACACAAATGGTTACCATATGTAAAATGATTTTATTAATATATGCAGTATATATTTCCTTCTCCAGTTTCATTCTGTAAAGCTACTCTTACCTTTTCTGAACAAATGTGTATTACAGTACCACAGGCGCTGGTAACCCTTCCAAACTTCAGCCAAGTGGCCATTCTTCAGGTGTAAGCCTGGGCAGTGAGTTCACTAAATAGGACATCACAGCTAGATCCAATCCTGTCCTCCCCTGGCATGCAGACTGCAGGAGGCATCACTGGGCAGGGCTTGGAGCAGAAGCCATGTGTAGTTTCCCCCACCTTAATTCAGGGATGCTGAGATCAATTGTATCACCGTCACGTGGTGCAGCATCTTGGGATGTTTTACTATGTTAAAAGCACCATATAAATGCAGGTTGTTATGTTATTGCACATAGTTTCCTGCCCAGGGGAAGGAAGGAATCATGTGAGAAGGAGGTTAAATAAATTAAGGAACTGTCAAAAGTCATACTGTTGCTGTTACTGCTGTCAAAAAGCCTTAAAGGGGCTTTGCAAAGATGGAAGGCTTTTGATAGTGTTGCATGAAGTTCACATGAACAAAAATTGTTTAAAATAGGACCAAAAACACACGTGAGGAATTTGTGGTTTGCTTAAAGGCTCTGGTATTGACTATAACACGGTTGTGATCATTTCAGGAAAAGCCAAACAAAGCAACAAGAACAGCAACAACAACAATGGGAATGACGAGGAAGATGATGAATTCCCAGGTAACAGACCAATGATTAACTGTCAGCTCTGAGCAGGTTCCAAGGGACCAGCCGCTGTTTCACATTTGCAGTAAACACTCTGTTAGCTTTAGCAAGTACTTACTATTACAGGAATAAAGCTATTCAAATATCAGTGTAACTTTATTACTGTAATATTAATCCTATTCAGCTACAGAAGCAAAAACAATCTAGATATTGCAAATCTTATGTATATGTGCATTTCTTTTTCTCACTACTTTTGGTAACACTTTTATGTCAACATTTAATATGTTAAAATAGTTTATAAACATATAAAATGGAAATTTTCCTATGTAAATTATTGCATGTCACAAGGTTGTTGCAGACTCTGGCATGCTCAGAGGATCACAAGCAACATTGGAAACCATTGTTTTTCCCTATTTTACGAGTGCTTAAATTCCATTTTTTCCCCGGTTGATTTCATGACCTAACTCCTCGTCTATGCCTAGCACTGTGCCCCTTCTTCCTCCCTCCCTGCACACCCTACTTAGCTGCAGTCCTTACTTTATCTCGGAGTTTCTCTCCCAGTGACCTTTGCTTCCAGTGACCTTTGCTCCCAGTGACCAAGCCATAAGTTTAAACATCAGGCCCTGGAGAGTCCTGGTGACCAGCTGTGCCACTTAAAGTACAGCAGGGTTTAACTTCTGGCCATCAGTCTGCCCCAATTCTGAATCCATCCCAGATCCTGAGCATTGGATCAGTAGCACAAAGGGCAGGTATCCACACCATTTATAGCCATTGTCTTCCGACCCCATCACAAACTCTGCTCCCTCACCACCTACTCCATCCCTCAGCACGGCTGCTGCCTCAGACTGAAACAGACTGTTCTCAACCTCAGTGTCCAGTTCTACTCCGAGCTGAGTTTCCATTCCATGTTGTCTCCATCACAAAGCCTACTTCAACCTCCCTAACATCACCCACCTCCATCCATATCTTCACCTTGTTTGCCACTGAACCTATCATACATGTCTTTGTCACCTCCAGACTCAACTACTCCAATGTCTTGTTGCAATGTTTGGATTTGCCTTGATATTTCCTTGGGTTCTGTGCTGCTGATCATTCCTACATCAGGACTGAGCCTGTACTGTCCAATATCTAATAAAACAGTGACATAATCTAGGGTGTAACGATACTATTCACGGTGGATGCTATTCGAGGCAGAAAATTAATAAATAAGTTTTGAACACAGAGGGAACAAAGGATGGAAAATAGACAACAAAGAGGTTTGGCAGTGCTTAATGGGATGTACTTCAATGCAAGGAGTCTAGGGAATAAGGCAGATGAGCTGAGGGCACAGATAGACATCTAGAAGTGTGACATCATTGCTTTTACTGAAACATGGCTGAAAGAATGGCATTCCTGAATACATCGTTTTCAGATGAGATAGCAAGAGGGATAAAAAAAAGGAGGGGGGTTTGTCATATTGATTAAAGAAACAATTACAGCGATGAGGAAGGATGATACGTTAGGAGGATCATCAAATGAGGCCATTTAGATTGAACTGCAGAACAAAAAGGGGTGATCACACTGCTGGGTGTGTACTCTAGACCAACAACAACAACAACTTGTATTTATATTGCGCCTTTAACGTAGTAAAATAGCCCTCGGTGCTTCACAGGAGTGTCATAAAACAAAATTTGACACCGAGCTACATAAAGAGAAATTAGCGCAGATGACCAAAAGATTGGTCAAAAAGGTAGGTTTTATATAGCATCTTAAAGGAGAAAAGAGAGGTGGAAAGGCGGAGAGGTTTAGGGAGGGAATTCCAGAGCTTGTGGCCTAGACAACTGAAGGTACGGCCACCAATGGTTGAGCAATTAAAATCAGGGATGCTCAAGATAAGAGGAGTGCAGACATCTCGGGGGCGGGGGGGGGGGGGGGGGGGGTGGTGGGGGAGTTGTGGGGCTGGAGGAGGATACAGAGATAGGGAGGGGCGAGGCTATGGAGTGATTTGAAAACAAGGATGAGAATTTTAAAATCTAACCTTTGCTTAACCGGGAGTCAATGTAGGTCAGTGAGCACAGGGGTGACTGGTGAGCGGGACTTGGTGCGAGTTAGGACATGGACAGCCGAGTTTTGGATCATCTCAAGTTTATGTTGAGTAGAATGTGGGAGGCCAGACAGGATGTGTTGGAATAGTCAAATTCTAGAGGTAACAAAGACATGGCTGAGGGCTTCACTAGCGGATGAACTGAGGCAAGGGCGGAGACGGGTGATGCTATAGAGGTACAAATGGGCACTCTTAGTTATGGCTTGGATATGTGGTCAGCAACTCATTCAGGGTCAAATATGACATCAAGGTTGCGAACAGTCTGGTTCAGCCTCAGACAGATGCTACGGAGAGGTATGGAGTCAGTGGCGGGGACCGAAGACAATGCTTTCAGTCTTCCCAATGTTTAATTGGAGGAAATGTTTGCTCATCCAGTACTGGGTGTTGTACAAGCAGTGTGACAATTTAGAGACAGTAGAGGGGTCGAGAGAAGTAAAGGTGAGGTCGTCAGCGTACATGTGGAAACTAATGCTGTGTTTCCGGATGATGTCACCAAGGGGCAGCATGTAGATGAGAAATAGGAGGGGGCCAAGGATAGATCCTTGGGGGACACCAGAGGTAATGATGCGGGAGAGTCGGCGAGAGGTGTGTGGAGAGGCGTCGGCACTTCGGAGAGAGGCCTATAAAAGGCACAGCGGGGAGTCCGGGGCCCAGGGTCGGCGAGAGGTGCATGGAGAGGCGTCGGGACTTCGGAGAGAGGCCTATAAAAGGCGTACTTGTGCAGCTACAGGGAGAAGGCAAAAAAGAAGTAGAAAGAAACAGAAAGGTGACGTCACAGCCAAGGGGGTAAGTGATTGGCTGGTGATTGGTGAGTAGCTTTTCTTGTTTCTCTTCGATAACATTGAGTAAACTTTAGCATTGTTGTTGCCTATCGAAGGGTTAAGTCATGGCAGGACAGCTCGGTCACATGTTATGCTCCTCCTGTACCATGTGGGAACTCAGGGACGACATCAGTGCTCCTGACGACTACGTGTGCGGGAAGTGTATCCGCCTCCAGCTCCTGACGGACCGCGTTGCGGAGTTGGAGCTGAGGGTGGATTCACTCTGGAGCACCCACGATGCTGAGAATGACGTGAGTAGCACGTATAGCGAGTTGGTCTTACCGCAGGTGAAGAGTCCACAGCCAACTAGGGAATAGAAGACCAGCAGGAAGAGCAGTGCAAGGAAGGTAGTGCAGGGGTCCCCTGTGGTCATCCCCCTGCAAAACAGATACACTGCTTTGGGTACTGTTGAGGGGGATGACTCATCAGGGGAGGGCAGCAGCAGCCAAGTTCATGGCACCGTGGCTGGCTCTGTTGCACAGGAGGGCAGGAAAAAGAGTGGGAGAGCGATAGTGATAAGGGATTCAATTGTAAGGGGAATAGATAGGCATTTCTGCGGCCGCAACCGAGACTCCAGGATGGTATGTTGCCTCCCTGGTGCAAGGGTCAAGGATGTCTCGGAGCGGGTGCAGGACATTCTAAAAAGGGAGGAGAACAGCCAGTTGTCGTGGTGCACATTGGTACCAACGACATAGGTAAAAAAAGGGATGTGGTCCTACGAAACCAATTTAAGGACCTAGGAGCTAAATTAAAAAGTAGGACCCCAAAAGTAGTTATATCGGGATTGCGACCAGTGCCACGTGCTAGTCAGAGTAGGAATCGCAGGGTAGCGAGATGAATACGTGGCTTGAGCAGTGGTGCAGCAGGGAGGGATTCAAATTCCTGGGGCATTGGAACCGGTTCTGGGGGAGGTGGGACCAGTACAAACCGGACGGTCTGCACCTGGGCAGGACCGGAACCAATGTCCTAGGGGGAGTGTTTGCTAGTGCTGTTGGTGAGGAGTCAAACTAATATGGCAGGGGGATGGAAACCAATGCAGGGAGACAGAGGGAAACAAAAAGGAGATGAGGAAAAGTGGAGGGCAGAGAAACCCAAGGCAAAGAACAAAAAGGGCCACTGTACAGCAAAATTCTAAAAGGACAAAGGGTGTTAAAAAAACAAGCCTGAAGGCTTTGTGTCTTAATGCAAGGAGTATCTGTAATAAGGTGGATGAATTAACTGTGCACATAGATGTTAACAAATATGATGTGATTGGGATTACGGAGACGTGGCTCCAGGATGATCAGGGCTGGGAACTCAACATCCAGGGGTATTCAACATTCAGGAAGGATAGAATAAAAGGAAAAGGAGGTGGGGTAGCATTGCTGGTTAAGGAGGAGATTAATGCAATAGTTAGGAAGGACATTAGCTTGGATGATGTGGAATCTATATGGGTAGAGCTGCAGAACACCAAAGGGCAAAAAACGTTAGTGAGAGTTGTGTACAGACCTCCAAACAGTAGTAGTGATGTTGGGGAGGGCATCAAACAGGAAATTAGGGGTGCATGCAATAAGGGTGCAGCAGTTATAATGGGTGACTTTAATATGCACATAGATTGGGCTAACCAAACTGGAAGCAATACGGTGGAGGAGGATTTCCTGGAGTGCATAAGGGATGGTTTTCTAGACCAATATGTCGAGGAACCAACTAGGGGGAGGCCATCTTAGACTGGGTGTTGTGTAATGAGAGAGGATTAATTAGCAATCTCGTTGTGCGAGGCCCCTTGGGGAAGAGTGACCATAATATGGTGGAATTCTGCATTAGGATGGAGAATGAAACAGTTAATTCAGAGACCATGGTCCAGAAGTTAAAGAAGGGTAACTTTGAAGGTATGAGGTGTGAATTGGCTAGGATAGATTGGCGAATGATACTTAAGGGGTTGACTGTGGATGGGCAATGGCACACATTTAGAGACCGCATGGATGAACGACAACAATTGTACATTCCTGTCTGGCGTAAAAATAAAAAAGGGAAGGTGGCTCAACCGTGGCTATCAAGGGAAATCAGGGATAGTATTAAAGCCAAGGAAGTGGCATACAAATTGGCCAGAAATAGCAGCGAACCCGGAGACGGAGAAATTTAGAACTCAGCAGAGGAGGACAAAGGGTTTGATTAGGGCAGGGAAAATGGAGTACGAGAAGAAGCTTGCAGGGAACATTAAGACGGATTGCAAAAGTTTCTATAGATATGTAAAGAGAAAACGGTTAGTAAAGACAAACGTAGGTCCCCTGCAGTCAGAATCAGGGGAAGTCATAACGGGGAACAAAGAAATGGCGGACCAATTGAACAAGTATTTTGGTTCGGTATTCACTAAGGAGGACACTAACAACCTTCCGGATATAAAAGGGGTCAGAGGGTCTAGTAAGGGGGAGGAACTGAGGGGAATCCTTATTAGTTGGGAAATTGTGTTGGGGAAATTGATGGGATTGAAGGCCGATAAATCCCCAGGGCCTGATGGACTGCATCCCAGAGTACTTAAGGAGGTGGCCTTGGAAATAGCGGATGCATTGACAATCATTTTCCAACATTCCATTGACTCTGGATCAGTTCCTATCGGGTGGAGGGTAGCCAATGTAACCCCACTTTTTAAAAAAGGAGGGAGAGAGAAAACAGGGAATTATAGACCGGTCAGCCTGACCTCAGTAGTGGGTAAAATGATGGAATCAATTATTAAGGATGTCATAGCAGCGCATTTGGAAAGAGGTGACATGATAGGTCCAAGTCACCATGGATTTGTGAAAGGGAAATCATGCTTGACAAATCTTCTGGAATTTTTTGAGGATGTTTCCAGTAGAGTGGACAAGGGAGCACCAGTTGATGTGGTATATGGACTTTCAGAAGGCTTTCGACAAAGTCCCACACAAGAGATTAATGTGCAAAGTTAAAGCACATGGGATTGGGGGTAGTGTGCTGACATGGATTGAGAACTGGTTGACAGACAGGAAGCAGAGAGTAGGAGTAAATGGGTACTTTTCAGAATGGCAGGCGGTGACTAGTGGGGTACCGCAAGGTTCTGTGCTGGGGCCCCAGCTGTTTACATTGTACATTAATGATTTGGACGAGGGGATTAAATGTATCCAAATTTGCGGATGACACTAAGTTGGGTGGCAGTGTGAGCTGCGAGGAGGATGCTATGAGGCTGCAGGGTGACTTGGATAGGTTCGGTGAGTGGGCAAATGCATGGCAGATGAAGTATAATGTGGATAAATGTGAGGTTATCCACTTTGGTGGTAAAAACAGAGAGACAGACTATTATCTGAATGGTGACAGATTAGGAAAAGGGGAGGTGCAACGAGACCTGGGTGTCATGGTACATCAGTCATTGAAGGTTGGCATGCAGGTACAGCAGGCGGTTAAGAAAGCAAATGGCATGTTGGCCTTCATAGCGAGGGGATTTGAGTACAGGGGCAGGGAGGTGTTACTACAGTTGTACAGGGCCTTGGTGAGACCACACCTGGAGTATTGTGTACAGTTTTGGTCTCCTAACCTGAGGAAGGACATTCTTGCTATTGAAGGAGTGCAGCGAAGGTTCACCAGACTGATTCCTGGGATGGCGGGACTGACCTATCAAGAAAGACTGGATCAACTGGGTTTGTATTCACTGGAGTTCAGAAGAATGAGAGGGGACCTCAAACGTTTAAAATTTTGATGGGTTTAGACAGGTTAGATGCAGGAAGAATGTTCCCAATGTTGGGGAAGTCCAGAACTAGGGGTCACAGTCTAAGGATAAGAGGTAAGCCATTTAGGACTGAGATGAGGAGAAACTTCTTCACCCAGAGAGTGGTGAACCTGTGGAATTCTCTACCACAGAAAGTTGTTGAGGCCAATTCACTAAATATATTCAAGAAGGAGTTAGATGTAGTCCTTACTACTAGGGGGATCAAGGGGTATGGCGAGAAAGCAGGAATGGGGTACTGAAGTTGCATGTTCAGCCATGAACTCATTGAATGGCGGTTCAGGCTAGAATGGCCTACTCCTGCACCTAGTTTCTATGTTTCTATGTTTCTATGTTTCTATGTTTCTATGTTTCTATGTTTCTATGTTTCTATGTTTCTATGTTTCTATGTTTCTATGTTTCTATCTTAGTTTAAGGGAATGAAGCTGGGCAGGTGGATGGGGCATCAGTGGGAGAGCATTTTGGTGGTAATGATCATAATTCAGTCAGATTTAGGGTAATTATGGAAAAGGACAAAGATAGACCAGGAATAAAAGTTCTCAATTGGGGAAAAGACAATTTTACTAAAGCTGAGATGTGATTTAGCCAAAGTGGACTGGAAACAGCTACTTGAAGGTAAATCAGTATCACGGCAGTGGGAGGCATTCAAGGAGAAGATAGAGAGGTTCAGAGCAAGTATCTTCCCACAAAGAAAAAGGGCGGGACTCCCAAATCTAGAGTCCCCTGGATGTCAAGGGGCATACCGGGTCGGATAAGGGAATAAAAGGGAAACTTATGTCAGATACCGAGAGCTAAATACTACAGAAACCCTAGAGGGGTATAGAAAGTGCAGGGGTGAAATAAAAAGGAAATTAGGAAAGCAAAGAGAGGGTCAAGCAGCATCTGTAGAGAGAGAAATAGAGTTAACATTTCAGGTCTGTGATCTTTCATCAGAATTCGAATCGGTTCGTGACATGGTGGAAGGCAGGTGAGATTAAATGACAAAATGGACGATGGTCTAGTAAAGAAACAAAAGATTTGTTTAGAGAAGGTGTAAATGGCAATAGCGGAGTCATTACCAACAGCTGCTGTCTGAAAAATGGGAGCAGTGGTTATGATCTGAAATTGTTGAACTTGATGTTGAGTCCAGAAGGCTTTAAAGTGCCGAATCGAAAGATGAAAGCTATTTCTCGAGCTTCCATTAAGCTTCATTAGAACAATGTAACAGGCCAAGGACAGAGAGGTCAAAGTGGGAGTGGGACTTAGAATTAAAATGACAGGTGACCAGAAGCTCAGGTTCACGCTGAACGGAGGTGCTCCGCAAAGCAATCACCCAATCTACGTTTGGTCTCCCCAATGTAGAGGAGACCACATTGTAAGCAACAAATACACTATACTAAATTGAAAGAAGTACAATTAAATCACTGTTTCACCTGGAAGGAATGTTTGGTGACCTGAACAGTTGGAAGGGAAGAGGTAAAATGGCAGGCATCACATTTGCTGCATTTGCACGGGAAAGTGCCGTGGGCAGGAGATGGGCTGTTGGGAGTGATTGAAGGGTGGACCAGGGCGTCGCAGAGGGAACGATCCCTTTGGAATGCTGAAAGGGGAAGGGAGGATGTATTTAGTGGTAGTATCATGCTGGATGCCACATTCCATACCAGTGCTTCCATATCATGCCATCTTCCATACCATATCAGGCCAACAGCCCCAGCATCAAAGCACTAACCACACTCAACCAGCTCCATTGGGCAGGCCACATTGTTCGCATGCTTGACACAAGACTCCCAAAGCAAGCACTCTACTCAGAACTCCTATACGGCAAGCAAGCCCCAGGTGGGCAGAAGAAACGTTTCAAGGACACCCTCAAAGCCTCCTTGATAAAATACAACATCCTCACCGACACCTGGGAGTCCCTGGCCATAGACCGCCCTAAGTGGAGGAAGAGCATCCGGGAGGGCACTGAGCACCTCGAGTCTCGTCGCCGAGAGCATGCAGAAACCAAGCGCAGGCAGTGGAAGGAGTGTGCGGCAAACCAGTCCCATCCACCCTTTCCTCCAACCACTGTCTGTCCCACCTGTGTGACCGAATCTGTGGTTCTCGTATTGGACTGTTCAGTCACCTAAGAACTCACTTTTAGCGTGGAAGCAAGTCTTCCTCGATTTCAAGGGACTGCTGATGATGATGATGATGTAGGTTTTCCTTTTTCCTCAACCCTCCACCATGGTTGACTGGGCCCTCGACCATGTCCATCACATTTCTCGGACTTCTGCTCCCACACCTTCCCCTCCTTCCCAGAACCATGATAGGGTTCTCCTCGTCCTCACCTTCCACCCCACTAGCCTCCACATTCAACGGATCATCCTCAACCATGATGCCAGCAGTGGAGTCTATCGTGAGATGGTGTCATCACTCATGACTTTGAGTCTGAAACACCTGGACTATCACCTTTCCATGGTTTGAGAATTACCTTGCAGAGTTCCTTTCATTGTTTACATGGAAGGTCACTAGCTGCACTCCAGTTCTCTAGTTTGCTAGTTGGAATTTCTTGAGACAAAGAATTGCCAAGATATATTGTTATTGATGAGCCCGCTAACACCAATCCCCTTCTGTCTGGCATAATTCAATCTCGCATGCAAAATTCAAATGATGTTACAGTCCTTGTATTTGTCTTCAATCCTATGCCTGGGATATTGTTGTACCACATGTGTAAAACCAACCCTTGGGGGCTCTTGATTAAACGCCAGTTCCCATTATCCACCCATTACGGTGGATAATGAAAATTCTACTGTAGATGGTGTAATTTACTTTTGATAAGTTAGTCTTGTATAGATAAGACTGGAAGCTGGCTGGCTGGTACCTGCACAAGTATCATCAAATCTTGTCTAAAGTATCATCACACCTGAAAGTCTGAAATTGGGATATGATGCTTCTCAGAGCTGAGCTAAGGTAATACATGGTTGGTTTCACATTACTGATTTAATATTTGTGTTTCTACAGGCACAGAGATTGCAATCGTTCTGGACGGATCAGGAAGCATCACGGCCAATGAGTTCCAACAGGCAAAAGACTTTGTAATAAACATAGCAAAAAACATTTGGAAAAAATGCATCGAGGTAAATGATGAAAGCTGTTAGAAGCTATTAGAAACCTGGGCCAGTAGATGGCAAATGCAATTCAAAGCAAAATACAAATATAAAAAGACGACACAGATTACAGCTATCAGATGTTTGTTTCCCAGCCCATTCACCTCTGGTTCCTAAGAGAGGAGGAAGTGGGCCCCACTCCTTGATGCCGCTGTAATGCCTTTGTTTCTGTGCCTGTTAAAACTGCAGGAGTGGGGATTCTGTCTGCTGTAAATGGCTGAAAAGAACTTGATTGGCTGTGAAAGATTTGAGAAAAGTCTGAGGGTGCAAAAAGTGTGATAAATAAAGAGTTAAAAACAGAAAATGCTGGAAATCTGAGAGAAACAGAGTTAATGTTTCAGGTCGATGACCCTTTGTCAGAACTGGCAATAGTTTGAAATGGAACAGATTCTTAAGGAAGTGCTGGGGGCCTGAGAGGGGGAGGGGAGGCAAGAACAAAAGGGAAGGTGGGCCGAATTGATATAGTGATGGCACAAGTTAGGAAACAAAAGGTGAGTTTAGATAGGGTGTGAATGGCAGAATGATTACCAGCTGCCACTTCCCCCACCCCCGGCCTCCCCCCTTCCCCCGCTCCCGACGGATCCTGAAGTTAAAATTGCCTCCATGGTGTGGAGATGGTCTTATTGCAGTGGGTCTGATCGTTTCCTCTCCTCTAAGATTTAAATCAGCGGTTTTTACAATTCAGGTCCCTAATATTCTGTTAACCATTGAGTAATGAATTTCAACATATATTCCATATGGAATCTCTTGCTGATGACTCCCTGCTGGGTCTGAAGATATGAAATAGATTGTCTCCACAGGGAAGAGAAATAAGCTTACATTAAAACTAATTCCTGTTAGACAAGGTTGTTTATAAATGATATTGTCTTAAGCCAGATGGGGAATAATAATTTCCAAAATGCTAGGCACAAGTTTTGGGTGGTGACAGAAATGAACGTTGAGTTTCTATTTACAGTGTGAATTTGCCCTGGTACAGTACGGTGAGGAAATTCTCACAATATTTGATCTGAAGGACAGTCGGGAAATGAGTTCTGGAATTTTCTCAATTGTAAGAAATATGGCTCAGTTGGGTAAGGTCACAAAGACGGCTTCAGCGATACAACATGTTCTGTGAGTATTAAATATTGTCTCTGTATTGCACTCTCGCTCTGCGATTAGTGGTTCAGTGACCTCTCTGTTGCTTTTCTCCATCCTGTTTGTCCATTTTTATCCTGCCCCTCATAAAGTACATGAAACATCCTTCTCTGCATATGAAGCTATTGTGTTCCTAACACAGATGAGGCTGCACACAGGGAGGTTAAAGTAACAGTGACCTCAGTCTTTAACAAGACACTCCAGAGTGAGGAACAGGCCTTATATACAGTGCTCCCAAGGGATGCTGGGATCCCTTGGGACTTCAGGGGATGAGCTCCCTGGTGGTGGAACATGGGAGTGCATGCTTTACAGATACACAACATCACTCCCCCCGCCCCCCCCCCCCAAAGTAAAAGTAAAAACTATTTACAAGTTGAGGCGGTCGGGAGCCTTTCTTTCCCTGGTGGACCGCCTCGGTACAAATGTCAGTTCTGGTGTGTTGGCTGTGCCCTTGCTGGGCTGGCGTGTTGTTGGCCCTGCAGGGCTGCTAGGTGAACCTGGCCTTGCTGGGCTGTTGGGTGTGTTGGGTTCGATTTCCTGGTCCGGGGTGGTGTCGTTGATCCTTTGGGTGTGTGTTGTTCGTATTCCCGTCGCCAGTTATTGTGTTCCTAATACAGATGAGGCTGCACATAGGGAGGTTAAAGTAACAGTGACCTCATAGAAACATAGAAAATAGGTGCAGGAGTAGACCATTCGGCCCTTCGAGCCTGCACCGCCATTCAATGAGTTCATGGCTGAACATGCAACTTCAGTACCCCATTCCTGCTTTCTCGCCATACCCCTTGATCCCCCTAGTAGTAAGGACTACATCTAACTCCTTTTTGAATATATTTAGTGAATTGGCCTCAACAACTTTCTGTGGTAGAGAATTCCACAGGTTCACCACTCTCTGGGTGAAGAAGTTTCTCCTCATCTCGGTCCTAAATGGCTTACCCCTTATCCTTAGACTGTGATCCCTGGTTCTGGATTTCCCCAACATTGGGAACATTCTTCCTGCATCTAACCTGTCTAAACCCGTCAGAATTTTAAACGTTTCTATGAGATCCCCTCTCATTCTTCTGAACTCCAGTGAATACAAGCCCAGTTGATCCAGTCTTTCTTGATAGGTCAGTCCCACCATCCCGGGAATCAGTCTGGTGAACCTTCGCTGCACTCCCTCAATAGCAAGAACGTCTTTCCTCAAGTTTGGAGACCAAAACTGTACACAATACTCCAGGTGTGGCCTCACCAAGGCCCTGTACAACTGTAGTAACACCTCCCTGTCCCTGTACTCAAATCCCTTTGCTATGAAGGCCAACATGCCATTTGCTTTCTTAACCACCTGCTGTACCTACATGCCAAACTTCAATGATGTACCATGACACCCAGGTCTGGTTGCACCTCCCCTTTTCCTAATCTGTCACCATTCAGATAATAGTCTGTCTCTCTGTTTTTACCCCCAAAGTGGATAACCTCACATTTATCCACATTATACTTAATCTGCCATGCATTTGCCCACTCACCTAACCTATCCAAGTCACTCTGCAGCCTCATAGCATCCGCCTCGCAGCTCACACTGCCACCCAACTTAGTGTCATCCGCAAATTTGGAGATATTACATTTAATCCCCTCGTCTAAATCATTAATGTACAATGTAAACAGCTGGGGCCCCAGCACAGAACCTTGCGGTACCCCACTAGTCACTGCCTGCCATTCTGAAAAGTACCCATTTACTCCTGCTCTTTGCTTCCTGTCTGCCACCCAGTTCTCAATCCATGTCAGCACACTACCCCCAATCCCATGTGCTTTAACTTTGCACACTAATCTCTTGTGTGGGACCTTGTCGAAAGCCTTCTGAAATTCCAAATACACCACATCAACTGGTTCTCCCTTGTCCACTCTACTGGAAAATCCTCAAAAAATTCCAGAAGATTTGTCAAGCATGTTAGTCTTTAATAAGACACTCCAGAGTGAGGAACGGGCCTTACGGGCCGGCTTATATACAGTGCTCCCAAGGGATGCTGGGATCCCTTGGGACTTCAGGGGATGAGCTCCCTGGTGGCGGAACATGGGAGTGCATGCTTTACAGATGCACAACAGAAGCGCTATAAGATTGTAAGTTGGAATCATACAGCATCGGAGGCATTGCAAGAGCTATTCGATTACTCTTTCCCCTTAGTCTTGCAAACTTCCCCTTTTCCAGTATATATCCAATTCCAAAGTTACTATTGGATCTGCATCCTCCACCCTTTCAGGCAGTGCATTCCAGATCATAACAATTCGCTGGGTAAAAACAGTTTCCGCAGTTGTTTCTGTTGCTAGTACAGGTCTATCTTACTTTTTAAAAACTGCCATATGGAATGTGTCTTTTCAATGGACATTTTTTGGACATTTTTCTGGCACCAGCCAACAAATGACCTCATTATTGAATTCAATTGTGGGCGACAGATATGTGTTTTTCTGATACACGCTCGTGGTGTGAGCTACCTCACTCCATGCAGACTTGGAAAATCTACTCTAAACATGTTTCTTTATTTCTCAAAACATTAATGTCTTAAAATATTCTTCATATTACAAAAGTAAATCTTTCAAAAAGTAAAGAACTAAAGTAGTGAAATGTGCTCATGAGCTGCTGCCTTTACATTTCTTGTACACTCAGTGACAACATCTTCAACGAATTACATGGCTCCAACAAAAATGCCAAACGGTTTATCATTGTGGTAACAGACGGAGAAATATTCAGGGATGAGAGAAACCTATCGGATGTAATCAACTCGAGTAAAATGGCTAATGTGACACGGATAGCTGTTGGGGTAAGCTTATTAATATCAGGTCCTGAGTATTAGGTCAGTAATTGTCAGTGATTTGTTTGTCCAGTGCTATCTCTTGTGCTATTAAAACCTGTGTCAGTTGTGGGAATAGTCAGAGAATCAATACTGTGGGTCAATGTCAGTAAATTGTGCTGCATTTAAGGATGGTGTAACTAGCACTGGGTGTGATTATGATCAAAAGAAAACCTGTTAATCCAGTGCATCCGGTTTGCACAAGGGTGAGAACACAAATATTTGTGTAACATTGTGAGACTTTTACCAATTTGGTCTGGAAGGAAGTTTGGTTTAATTTGTATCATGCTTTTTAGGTTCAGCTGACAAAGGGTTAATTCCTAGTGCTATACAAACCATTTAGAATGTTGATTTTTAAAAAATTGATCTGATTGAGTGGAATATTGGCGCCATGATAAACTGTTTACTTTTGCATATTGCTCCAGCGTTGAGACAATGGGAAGTTGTTGAGCACATCCCAGAGCAGTTCATACCCTGATGTTAGAATGGGTCTGGCAGGGCAACTTTGCTCAACACTGCAGGTGCCATGAGGCGGGAGGTGTTTCATTCACAGTGGTAGCTTTGATTTTTTTACATTTCAAAATATACTTTATTCATATAAAAATTTGCACAATACATTGGAAGACAGTTCAGTACATTTGGATGCTGACCACAGTTCCGTTCAATAGATTTGCTTGCATTACATTTCGAGGTACATTTCAGTACAATCCAGGATACATTGTAATACAGTCATCATATTGCTTTACTAGTGGCCCTATACGGTACACGGAATGGGTGAGGGTACAGTTACATCTCTTTGCAACATACATTACTAAACAGAACTTGCATTATACATGGCACTGCATAGGTTTTTTCAGATCATGGTGCTCTATGTATACAAACAGTTTACAAGTACAGCCTGAGGGGAGTTTTATACTGATTCCAGCCCCTGGGTTTATCGTGACGGAAGGGCTTTAAACTGTGGCTCTTCCCCACCATGCCTTTGCGGCGACTGCACCAATCTTTAGTGTGTCCCTCAGCACGTACTCCTGGATCTTGGATTGCGCCAGTCTGCAACACGCAGACGTGGACATCTCCTTGCTCTGGAAGACCAGCAAGTTTCGGCAAGACCAAAGTGCGTCTTTCACCGAGTTGACGGCCCTCCAGCAGCAGGTGATGTTTGTCTCGGTGTGTGTCCTTGGGAACAGCCCGGAGAGCACAGAGTCCTGTGTTACGGAGCTGCTTGGAATGAACCTCGACAGCAACCACTGCATCTCCATCCAGACCTGCCTTGCAAAGGGCCAATCCCGAAGGAGATGGTGACTGTCTCGTCCGCACCACAGCCAACTCGGGGGCAGAGTGCCGTGTCTCTGAAACCCCGGCTGTGCATGAAGGATCTGATGGGTAGAGCCCTCCTCACCACCAACCAAGCTACATCTTGGTGCTTGTGTGAAAGCTCTGGCGATGAGACGTTCTGCCAGACGAGTTCGACAGTCTGCTCGGGGAACCGCCCGACAGGGTCCACCCTCTCCTTTCGTAGGGCGTCCAGGACCTTATGTGCCGACCACTGCTTTATGGCCTTGTGGTCAAAGGGGTTTCTTCTGGTAGCTTTGATTGTGGCTTCAATCCACGTCATAGAATGAGATAAAGAAAGAAAGACAAATCTAGAGCAGGCAGAGATGCAGTAGATCTCACTCTCTATTCAGGCTGAGGGAGAGGTGTGCACACATCGACCTGAAACATTGCTCTTGATATTATCCCTCCTATGGCAGGAGGGAGAAGATTGGGGTCAGAGTTAAAACATCAAATCCTGACTCGCTGCACACCGCAATTTTTACGGCTGCAGATATCAGAGTGTCCCGTTGTGGAGAGGCGGACATTTATTAACATATGTAAATCCGACTCCCACAATATAATTAGGAGCTCAATTTGAAGTTAACTGGTGCTGTGCGAGTTTCCCGGGGATTGGAAAACTCGGCAGTGAAACAGAGGCGACAGCAGCCGGTTCCCCCAAGGTAAGTGGCTCTTTTAGCACTCTTTGTGGGCCAGCAGGAGTATTCCCCCAGCCCTCACTCTTCTAATCGTGGGACTCCTTCCAACCCCGCCCCCCCTCCATGGCGGGGGGGGGGGGGGGGGGCGGGGGGTTATATATAGAATAACAGATACCTGGGAGTGAGTTACAAACTGGAATCTATTTGAGGGTTTTGGGGTGGGGCATTGTGGGGGGTTATAATAATGGATACCCAAGAGTGTAATCAAGGAGTTCCGCTGAATTTATATATAGAATAACAGATACTGGGAGTGAGCTATAGGCTGGAATCTCGTGGGTTTATATATAGAATAACAGATACAACGGGTGAGTTTATAGGCTGGAATATAAACAAGGGCTTGTGTGGTTTATATATTGAATAGCAGTTACCCAGGAATGAGTTACAGGCTGGAATCCAGTACAGAGAAGAGCCATAAAATGATTCCAGTGCTTATGGTTCTAAGTGCTGAGGCGATATTTGTAAAGCTGAACTTATTTAATTGTAGTGAAGATTGAGTGGGGACGACTAATCTCTCTAAAATGGTCAGCAGACTCAATAATGTAAATCATTTGTAGATGATACATTTGTGTGTCAGTGTTGTTAGGCTATTCACCATGAGGGGCGGGAAGTATTAGAGTCCACATTGTTGTTAAATGTCCACATAGCTGTGCCTCCAACACAGGCAGTTGGGTAGTGAGCAAGATTCTTGGCTGATTTGCAGCTTGCTAGTTCAGGGAGGTCAGTTTAGTCCTCCTGAGATAAATCTGTATTGCTCAGCTATGCACTGTCCAACCTTGCTGCGGCATCAAGAATAGCTTCTTCCGTGCTTTCACAGTGGAAGGGTACTTGTTTTATTTTTCTTTATATCTCTTTCAGGAACTAGTGTTTGGGAGATTGATAATCAGATTATTACAGTGCTCGTGTCTTATCAAGTCTGAGCTGCTGTTTTTTCCTGCGCTTGACAAGTAGTCTAATCCTGCTCTCCTACTCGCTAATACTCCACTTTCTCAAGTAATTGCTTTTCGAGTGTGCTGGGTTGTCTTAAAATGAGGTCACCATAGTGATTATGGCTCATGTGGAGCATAAACGCTGGCATAAACTGGTTGGGCCAAATGGCTGTATGTTCTATGAAGAGTAATTATTTCACCACTAGCCTAAATTCCCTTTTGGAGATTTAGAGGAAACGTTATATTTTACGAGGGGAATTTTAACTCTCCAAAAAGGGTGTATTAAAGTCAGGTGGGATGATAAAATGTTACAAATCTCAAATGCAACCCAAGCTACCTCGAACCCACCCACTTCCATTTAATGGAGACGGGACAGTGGGGTGGGGGGGGCCCAATCTGCTCCGATAGAAACGTAGGAACAGGAATAGACCATTTAGCCCCTCGAGCCTGTGGGATCATGACTGATGTGTGACTGAACTCATTATCCTTTGCCTTTACCCCATATCCTTTAATATCTTTGGTTAACAGAAATCTATCAATTTCAGATTTAAAGTTAACAATTGACTAAGCAGCAACTGCCATTTGCAGTAGAGAGTTTTAAACTTCTACAATCCTGTGTGTGTAGAAATGTTCCTAACTTCACTCCTGAAAGGCCAGGCTCTACTTTTTAGACTATGTCCCCTAGTTTTAGATTCCCCAACCAGCAGGAATACTTTCTCTCGATCTATCCTATCAGTTCCCCTGAATATCCTGAAAGCTTCGATCAGATCACCCCTTAACCTTCTAAATTCCAGGGAATACATCCCTAGTTTGTGTAGTCTCTCCTCGTAATTTAACCTTGGAGTCCAGATATAATTATGGTAGATTTAGCAGTGTAAATTTACTAAGGCCAATATATCCTCCCTAAGGTGTGGTGTCCAGACTGCTCACAGTGCTCCAGGTGTGGTCTAACCAGGGTTTTGTATACCTGCAGCATAATAACTTCTACCCCTTTGTAGTCTAGTCCTCGGGATATAAAGGCCAGTATTCCATTAGCCTTTTTGATTATTTTGTGTACCTGTCCATGCCATTTTAATGATCGATGTACATGGACCCCGAGACTAACTCTAACTTTTCACCATTTAGAAAGTACTCTGTTCTATCTCTCAAGTCTAAAGTCGATTACCTCATTTTGTCTATATTGACATCCATTTGCTGCAGTTTTGCCCATTCACTTAATCAATGAATATCTCTGTAATGTTGTGCTTCCATCTACACTGCTTACAATGCCACCTATCGTTGTATCATTGTCAAACTTGGATATGCGGCTTTCTATCCCATCTAAGTCGTTGATAAATACAGTGAATAGTTGGATCCCCAACACAGATCCATGCGGGATGCAACTGGTTGTAGCCTGCCAGTTAGAGTACCTTTCCATCATCCCTCCTCTCTGGGGCCGAATTGCTCCTTTCTCTAAGGGCCGTGACCGCCTCAAACAGGTTGGTAAGGACTCACTGCTTGATTGGCGCGGAGGGGCCGACATTTTGTAAATTGCCCTTCTTTATTTTTGGAGCGGTGTATGGGACTGCCCTGCCCGTTTCCCCACTGCGTCGGACAGCGCCGAACCCTTACCGACCGGCGGCAACCCGCTTTCCTTGCCCCGTGGGAAATTGCCTCATGCGGAATTTCCCCGCGTGATGGTGCTGTCGCCGATCAGTGCCACTGACTGCTTTCCCCAGCGGGGAACTTTCTGTGGCTGGGCGGCACATCCGCCCTTAAAGGGGAGGTCGTGCTGCCAGCGACTCCATCTTATTTTTTTTATTGCTGGCCGACTGCCAGTTCGTGCCGACAATTATGACCATGAGTTTGACCAGGCGCCACCTCTTGGGTGCCAGGCCACTGGCCCGGCCAAAACCCACCCTGGTGGCCCAGTGTTTGCCACTAATGTGGCTGCAGAGCTCGCTGCGACCCTCCCCTTTAACTGAAGGGGAGCAACGTTGTGGTGTGTTGCGCTGACGTCATCAGAGATGCGCTGACATCATCAGTGCATTGCAGATGACTTGAAGGGATGGCCGCTCCGACCCGCCCACACTTCCGCCCCGCTGAAACTGGCCGCTCCGACCTTCCGCCCCGCTGAAACTGGCCGCTCCGACCTTCCGCCCCGCTGAAACTGGCCGCTCCGACCTTCCGCCCCGCTGAAACTGGCCGCTCCGACCTTCCGCCCCGCTGAAACTGGCCGCTCCGACCTTCCGCCCCGCTGAAACTGGCCGCTCCGACCTTCCGCCCCGCTGAAACTGGCCGCTCCGACCTTCCGCCCCGCTGAAACCGGCCGCTCCGACCCGCCCATGCTTTCACCCCTCTGATGACGGAAGCTCGACCCGCCCCCACACTTCTGCCCCTCTCCTGACAGCAACACTGCTCCGACCGGAAACAAGCAACAAAGTGCTGAAAATCGCTGGATTGCCCGGCCCATGCATTGGGCAGACAGAACACTGTAACATCGGTAGGTGCGCCCCGTTTCAGGCAGATGCCAATTTTGGGGCCTCTGTCTCCTGTCACTCAGCCAGTCTCCTAACCCCGTCAGTAATTTGCCTTCAATTCCATGAGCTTCAACTTTCGTTAACAGTCTCTTATCAGGGATTTTATCGAATGCTTTCTGGAAGTCCATAGAAATAATGTGCTGGATTTTCGGGTTGTTGCTGCCACTGTTTTCACCCCAGAGGGGCGGCAATGGTGGTGGTAAGCTCCTCCGGGCATCTGCAATGTTCTCACATACTTCCTTTAAAACCCTGGGATGAAAACCATTAGGTCCTGGGGATTTGACAGTCTTTAGTGCCATTTTTATCTTCAGTACTATTAATTTGCTTATGTTAATTTTGGTTAGTCCCTGTCCCTGATTCAATATTAGTTTCCTCTGAATGTCCAGCATGCCATCCACTTCCTCTATTGTAAATACTGATGCAGAGTAATTATTTAATAAGTCCACCATTTCCTTATTTTCATTTACAACATCACCGTTATCAAATTTTAATGGGCTTACATTACTCTTAACCACACCCTCTTCTAATATAATTGTAGAAGTGTTTTGTTTTTGTTTGATATCCCTTGCAAGTTTGTTTTCATACTCTTTTTATAGCTCTTTCTATCTGTTTTGTCCCCTTTGCTGTTTTTTGCATCTCCCAGTCACCAAGATCCGCGGTATTTTTTGCATTCTAGTATGCATTTTCTTTTAGGCTTAAGTTGTCCCTGACCTCTTTAGTCGTCTATCGCTTTTTTTTTTGGCAAGTAGAGCTGTTGCCCCTTAGGGGTATAAGCTGGTTCTGTATCACGTTAAATTCTATTTTGAACATCCCCCCACTAATAATCTGTCATTCTATAATTCCCTGGTTTTCCCCTCTCACTTTTCTTCAATAGCGGAGTGATCTGTGCAATTTAATAGGGTCAATAAGATCAGAGAGTTGAATGTGTGACTCACAGACTGGTGTAGGAGAAATTAGTTTCGATTCATGGGGCACTGGCACCAGTACTGGGGAAAGAGGGAGCTGTTCCGTTGGGACAGGCCTCACTTGAACCGTGCTGGGACCAGTGTCCTGGCGAATCGAATAACTAGGGCTGTAGAGAAGGCTTTAAACTAAATAGTGGGGGGAGGGCACAAGTGAGGGTAAATTTATAAAATTAAAGAGAAAGGACAAGGCAATAGTGCAGAGTAGCGATAGGGTAATGATAACCAGAGTGTCACAGGAAGAGACAGAGCGTACAGTGCATCAGTAAATAGGGTCAGAGCAGGGAAAAATGGTTAAGACAAAATTGAAGGCTCTTGATCTGAATTCGTAACAAGATAGATGAATTGATGACACAAATGGAAATAAATGGGTATGTGTCTGATCGCCATTACTGAGACGTGGTTACAAGGTGACCAAGACTGGCAACTGAATATTCAGGGTGACTTGACATTTCGGAAGGATAGGCAAAAAGGAAAAGCAGGTGGGGTAGCTCTGTTAATAAAGGATGAGATCAGCACAGTAGTGAGAAATGATCTTGGCTCAGAAGATCAAGATGTAAAATCAGTTTGGGTGGGGATAAGAAATAGCAAGGGAAAGAAGTCACTGGTGGGAGTGGTCTATAGGCCCCCTAACAGTTGTAGGACAGAGTATAAATCAAGAAATAATAGAGGCTTGTAAGAGAGGTACTGCAATAATCGTGGGCGACTTTTATCTTCAAATAGATTGGACAAATCAAATTGGCAAAGGTAGCCTTGAGGCCGAGTTCATAGATTGTATTCGGGACAGTTTCTTAGAACAATACGTTGTGGAACCAACCAGGGGGACAGGCTATTTTAGATCTGGTATTGTGCAATCAGACAGGATTAATGAATGATCTGATACTAAAGGATCCTCTAGGATGAGAAGCTTGGAGGGAGAAATTCGGTCAAGTCTCAGTCGGGGCGGTGTCCCGGGCGGAGCGTTGAATTTTGTGCCAGCAAATGTTTGCGTCTGCTGTCGCAAAATTCATCGGCTGGGCCCGGAGTTTGGAGCAGGGTGCTAAGGGAGGTGTTGCGGGCCTCTGTTAGGGCGCCAGGCTGGTGAGCAAGGGAAAATCCCGAGCTAAACAGCCGGCCTGTGGGAGAAAACAAACACCAAAAACATTCCCAATACAGAGCTCACGCCACCACAACATATCACACTAACCTGAGGTCGGCATTACTTACCTGACTGCGGCTGCTGCAGCTTGGCATGCTGCTTTCACATGCCTTCCCACCAGGGCGCTGTACAGAGCGCTAAGGGTTGGTCGGCAAACAACAATCAAGCTGGTGTTGCAACCAGGGGCAGTGCACACCGGCTTGCCACTTCCGGACGGGAATGCTCCGTGCCCCGTCGATACCGACACCGAATGTCCCGACGGAGTTTTGGAAGCTAGCTGCCCGGGCACAGGTGCTTTCCACCACCATTGCCGCCCCTCTGGAATGCTACGCAGGCAGCAAAATACCAAAAGTCCAGCCCTTGGATCGGAAATCAGTGTCTGGAACCTAAATAAAGACAATTACAAAGCTATGAAGACAGAGTTGGCTTAAGTGGACTGGAAAAATAGATTAAAAGGTAAAATGGTAGATAAGCAGTGGCAGACATTTAAGGAGATATTTCATAATTCTCAATAAAGATATATTTTATTGAGAAAGAAAGATTCTATGTGAAGGATGAACCATCTGTGGTTAACTAAGGAAGTTAAAGATGGTATCAAATTGAAAGAAAAGGCATACAATATTGCGAAGATTAGTGGTAGGCCAGAAGATTGAGAATATTTTAAAACCAGCAAAGGATGACTAAAAACATAATAGAGGGAGAAAATAGAGTAAATTAGCAAGAAATATAAAAACAGAACAGTAAGAGCGTCTACAAGTATATAAAAAGGAAGAGAGTAGCCAAAGTAAATGTTGGTCCCTTAGAGAATGAGACTGAGAAATTAATAATGGGAACAAGGAAATGGCAGAGACTTTGAACAAATATTTTGTATCGGTCTTCATGGTCGAAGACACTAAAAACATCCCAATAATCGTAAAAAAATTAGGGGGCTATTGGGAGGGAGGAAATTTAAAAAATCTCTATCACTAGAGAAAAAGTACTAGCCAAACTAACTGGACTAAATTTTGACAAGTCCCCTGGACCTGATGGCTTACATCCTAGGGTCTTAAAAGAAGCGGCTGCAGAGATAGTGGATGCATTGGTTGTAATCTACCAAAATTCCCTGGATTCTGGAGAGGTCCCAGCGGATTGGAAAACTGCAAATGTAACGTCCCTATTTAAGAAAAGAGGTAGACAGAAAGCAGGAAACTATAGACCAGTTAGCCTGACATCTGTCGTTGGGAAAATGCTGGAGTCCATTATTAAGGAAGTCGTAGCAGGACATTTAGAAAACCATAATACAGTCAAGCAGTCAGCTGGTTTTATGAAAGGGAAATCATGTTTGACAAATTTATTCGAGTTCTTTGAGGAAGTAACGATCAGGGTGGTGAAAGTGGCACCAGTGGATGTAGTGTATTTGGATTTCCAGAAGGCGTTCGATAAGGTGCCACATTAAAAGGTCACTAAACAAAATAAGAACTCATGGCTATGGGGGCATGGATAGAGGATTGGCTAACTAACAGAAAACAGAGTTGGGATAAATGGGTCATTTTCAGGTTGGCAAACAGTGACTAGTGGGGTTCCACAGGGATCGGTGCTGGGTCCTCAACTATTTACAGTCTATATTAATGACTTGGATGAAGGGACCGAGTGTATTGAAGCCAAATTTGCTAATGATACAAAGGTGGGTGGGAAAGCAAGTTGTGAGCAGGACACAAAGGGGGAGAATTTCGGTCGTGTCTCTGTTGCAGCGTTAACCTGGGCGGAGCGGTAAATTTTGCTCCAGCAAATGGTTTGCGTCTGCCATCACAAAATCCTTCAGCTGGCTCCTGAGTTTGGAATGGAGGGCAAAGGGAGGAGTTGCACACCTCTTTTAGGGCGCTGGGCCGGCTGAGCCAGTGAAAATCCCAAGCTAAACAGCCGGCCTCGGAGCGACCTAAGACAGTCCGGGGGGAAATAAAATGTGAAAAAAAGCACCAAAAACATTCCCATTAAATAACTCACGCCACCACAACATAAATCGCTTAAAAAAAAGAAAACCAATGACACTTACCACAGGTCGACACTACTTACCTCACTGCAGCTGCTGCAGCTTGGAACACTAGCTTCCACAGGCGGTCCCACCAGGGCGTGTTATGGTGCGCTAAGGATCGGGCACGATCCAAATATCGAGCAGGTGTCGCAACCAGGGGCGTTGCACACCGGCCCGACACTTCCGGGCGGTAATGCTCCGCTCCCCGCTGAAACCGGCACCGAATGTCCCGGCGGGACGCTGGCCACCACCCGGAAGTGCTTACTGCCACTATTGCCGTTCCTCTGGCAGAAGACTGAAAATACAGCCCAAAGAGTCTGCAAATGGATATAGACAGGTTAAGTGAGTGGGCAAAAATTTGGTAGATGAGGAATAATGTGGGAAAATGTGAAGTTATCCACTTTGGTAGGAAGAATAAAAAAGTAAATAATGATTTACTCACATATTCTTATTTCTCTCTCCTGATTTAAATATTTTACATCTTTTAGTTTTCCCTTTACCTGCAATGCCTATTGCACAAATTCTAACTATTACTCTACTCTTTTATTTTTATTTTGTTTTAGAATTATTATTTATGCACTTTTTCCACCTGAGGCCTCCCCCATTTACTAGTTTAAAGTCCTTGTAACCACCCTATTTATCCTTTCTGCAAGGTCCTTGGTCCCAGCCCAGTTCAGGTGGACTCAGTCCCAACGGAACAATTCCTTCCAGGCTCAGTACTGGTGCCAGTGTCCCACAAAATGGAACCTCTCTGCCACATCCTTCAACCATATCTTCACTTCCCTAATTTTCTTATCCCTATGCCAATTTGCATGCGTGAAACTTAACATTGAAAAAGCTGGTCCTGGGCTGCATGGGGCCGGCAGAGAGTTGCACAACTGCACAGCTTATGGGGAACGTTGGTTATAACCCTCGAGGTCCTGTGTTTTATTTTCGCCTTTAACTCCTGGTACTCTCTGAACAGAACCTCTTGTCTACTCCTTCCTATGTTGTTGTTTCCAACATAGACCACAACAACTGGATCCTCCCCTTCACTCACCAATATACTTTCAAACTGGTTCGAGATGTTCCTCACCCAGGCACCAGGTAGGCAGTATGCCATGTGGGACTCCAAATCCTGCTTACAAAGGATACCACCTTATGTTCCTATATATCCGTACTAATCATTGAATCCCCAACAACTACCATGTTAGCTTCTCCTCCTCCTTCCTTCAGACAGCCTCCTGCTCCAAGGTGGCATGGTCAGCATTCTGGCTGTCCTTCCGACAGCCTTCATCCTTATCCTCACAGGAAGCGTACATTGTGCCTGTTGGATAGGATCAGTTTGTACAGATCCTCGTTCTTTATCTCACCTGGGTTCCCCTTACTCTGTACATCAGTCACACCTACCCCATTCTACGAGGTGTGACGAGGTCCAGACACTCCACCCCTCCCTTATGTGTCAGAGTGTCTCCAACTCGTACTTCAAAATGTCTTTGAGCCGGAGAGATTCAAGATGGAGACATTTACTGCAGAAGTGTTTGCTCAGGACAGTCCTGCTGTCCACAATCTCTCACATTCTGCAGTCTAGACAGACAAACTGCTCTGCTATATCTTGGTCTATATTTATTGACAGATAAAATGTTTTTATAGATTATTTTTAGCTTTAAAGCTATTTAACTGTTTAGCTAACACCAAGACACAAACGCCAACCACTGAAGAAAAAACACTAACAACTAAAACACTAACCAATAAAAGTAATACTTATCTGTAACTTACCCGCGCTGCTACACAGTCTGTGCTGACTGTGACATCACATTTTGAGTTTTTCTATCTGTTTGATGTCTGATGTCTGCCGCTCCTCTCCCGATAGGCTCTCCTGCTACCGGTTCTTGTGCGCTGTTTAAATCTGCCACAAGCTTACACAAACCACTACAAGTGTTAAAGGCAGAAAAAAGCACTTCCTTCTCCCTCTGCGCCAAATTCCCATTTTCACCTAGTTCTAAACTTCCCACTCTGTTCATGGTGCAGTCATTTATCGATGCGATCTGTGGCTACGCTCTATGCCTTTAAATATTATAATGAGACTGCATGCCTCAGATTTAATCTCCATTATAAATTTTACTTGGCAGCTGAAGGGAGGTGAGGACTGCAGGATCCAGCAGATAAATGTCTTTCCACTTAGCTACTGGATCCTACTTCTGCACCCACCGCCAACCCCTGCCACCGCCCTGAGCCACAATCTCCCCACGAGCCACCATCTCCACCCCCCCCCCCCCCTACACATCAGGTTTTCTGTTCCCTCCGTCCATCCTCTGTGCTCCTCAGCTGTGCCCTCCAATCTGCCCCGAACCTTTCCGATCTCCCCTCCCCCCGACCTTTCCGATCTCCCCTCCCCCCGACCTTTCCGATCTCCCCTCCCCCCGACCTTTCCGATCTCCCCTCCCCCCGACCTTTCCGATCTCCCCTCCCCCCGACCTTTCCGATCTCCCCTCCCCCCCGACCTTTCCTGTCATGTATGTAACCTTTATGTAACAACACTGCAATACTGTATATACATAAGAAATACACACCTTGACCACAGGGGATGAACTTGTGGGAGACACTCCTCACCTGGTCATCCAGGTATATAAAGGGAGGTCCCACGCAGGGTCATCACTTCTTGGCCCTGTGAATAAAGGTTCAGGTCATGGAGTGACCTTGTCCATAGAATGTGCCTCGTGTGGATTTGTGGTATTGTTTAAGGACTTTACATTGGCAACGGGAATCAACGACCCATGAGAATGGCCACCGGCAGCACAGAGGAACGGTACTGTGTTGGTGAGGACTGGGACGATTTCATTGAGAGGCTCCAGCAGAGTTTTGTCATGAAGGACTGGCTGGGAGACGCAACGGCCGACAAGCGAAGGGCTCATCTGCTGACCAGCTGTGGACCTAAGACTTACGCACTCATGAAAGACCTTCGAGCACCTGAGAAGCCGGCGGACAAAACCTTCGAAGAGCTCAGCAAACTAATTGGTGAGCACCCCAAACCAACGAGCAGCGTACACATGGCCCGACACAGATTCTATACCCACCGACGTCGGAAAGGACAGAGCATACCGGATTTCGTTGCGGACTTCCGGCGCTTGGCCAGCCTCTAAGTTCACAGACGCCTGCAGGGGGGAGATGCTAAGGGATTTCTTTATTGAGGGCATCGGTCATGCTGGGATTTTCAGAAAGCTAGTTGAGACCAAGGACTTGACCTTGGAAGCGGCGGCGTTGATGACTCAGACTTTTATGGCGGGGGAGGAGGAAACCAAGATAATATACACGCGCAATTCTGCCTCCAACGTGGCGATGGATCAGGGAGTCAATATCATAAACGTGACTGAGAGCCTCGCAGGCAGGCAAGGGCAGTTCGACACACCCCAGGCAGCAATAGACCCAAGAGTAATTCTCCAACAGAGACAATGGCAGGCTGAACGGACATTTACGCCGCCCCAGTGGACAATGCGGCCTGGGATGGGGCCATTGACACCCACTAACAATGTGCTCAAGAGCAGTCAAAGGGACAATTAGCGAGGAATGCCTTGTAACAGCTCTTTTGTTCACAATGAATCTCAGTTCATGCTGGAGGTGTGGAGGCAGACATGGTGCCAGGACTTGCAGGTTTCAACAGTTTGTCTGCAGAAATTGTAACCTCAGTGGCCATTTAGTCAGAATGTGCAGAAAGCCTGTAACCAGGCTAATATACGAGGCGGATGAACCAGATGAGGGGTCTACGAGGCAGGATGACGCTTTGGGCAAATCAATGGACGCTGAAGTTCAGCGGGTTCATGTGGCAAACATTCACAGCTCATATACCAAAATGCCATCTATGATGATGAAAGTCCTATTAAACGGCATCCCTGTATGCATGGAGCTGGACACGGGGACCAGCCAGTCACTCATGAGTGTTCAACAATTCGAAAAGCTGTGGCCACTCAAAGCCAGCAGACCCAAACTAGAACACATTGAGACACAATTACAGACGTACACCAAAGAAATCATTCCAGTGCTAGGCAGTGCAATGTTGGCGGTCACACACAATGGATCGGTGAACCGGCTGCCGCTCTGCATTGTCCCGGGCAATGGTCCCGCACTGTTGGGGAGGAGCTGGTTAGCTGAGATGAACTGGAAATGGGGGGGATGTGCATGCCATGTCATCTGTGGAGCGAAGTTCATGCTCACAGGTCCTACAACAATTTGAGTCACTATTTCAACCTGGTGTCGGGACATTCAAAGGTACCAAAGTAGTGATATGCATCACACCGGACACCAGACCAGTGCACCACAAAGCCAGAGAGTATGTGATGCGGGAGAAAATTGAGAGCGAGTTGGACCGGTTGCTGAGAGAGGGCATCATCTCACCTGTTGAATTCAGCGACTGGGCGAGCCCCATCGTTCCCATCCTAAAAGCGGATGGCTCGGTCAGGATCTGTGGCGACTACAAGGCCACCATCAACCGGGTGTCCCTACAAGACCAATACCCGCTCCCGAGAGCGGAGGTTCTCTTTGCCACGCTGGCAGGTGGCAAGCTGTTCACCAAGTTGGACCTCACTTCAGCCTACATGACCCAAGAACTGGCCGACGAATCTAAACTACTGACCACCATCACCACGCACAAGGGACTGTTTGTTTACAACAGGTGTCTGTTTGGCATTCGATCAACAGCCGCGATTTTTCAAAGAAACATGGAAAGCCTGCTCAAATCCATTCCTGGAACAATCATATTTCAGGACGACATCCTCATCACAGGTCGGGACACTGAGGAACACCTCCACAACCTGGAGGAGGTGCTACGTCGACTGGACTGGGTAGGCCTGCGACTCAAGAAATCTAAGTGTGTGTTTTTGGCTCCCGAGGTCGAGTTTCTGAGCAGGAGGATTGCTGCAGATGGGATTCGGCCTACCGAATCCAAAACGGAGGCGATTCGACGACCGCCCAGGCCCTGCAACACATCGGAGTTGCGTTCATTTCTGGGACTCTTGAACTATTTCGGGAACTTTCTGCCAAACTTAAGCACATTGTTGCTACACGTGCTCCTGCGTAAGGGTTGCGATTGGTTTTGGGAACTGTCAGAAACGGGCTATCAATCGGGTGCAGAACCTACTTTGTTTAAATAAGTTGTTGACCCTGTTCAACCCCTGTAAGAAATTGGTTCTGACATGTGATGCATCATCCGATGGGGTTGGGTGCGTGTTGCAGCAGGGCAATGCTGAGGGCCAACTCCAACCTGTGGCTTATGCCTCCGGGTCGCGCGCTCAAGCTGCACGGGGATATGGGATGGTTGAGAAGGAAGCACTCACGTGTCTATGGGGTGAAAAAGATGCATCAGTACCTTTTTGGCAGAAGGTTCGAATTAGAAACGGACCACAAGCCATTAACATCCCTGTTAGACAGCAAGGCTGTCAATGCCAATACGTCAGCTCGCATACAGCGATGGGCTCTCACGCTCGCTGCGTATGACTACACCATCCGGCACCAGCCCAGCACTGAAAATTGCGCTGACGTGCTCAGCAGGCTTCTACTGGCTACCACCGAGGGGGCAGCGGAGCAAAGCGCTGAGATGGCCATGGCTGTCGATGCCTTTGACAGCGCAGGCTCCCCCATCACAGCCCGCCAGATCAAAATCTGGACCGGCAGAGATCCACTCCTATCCTTGATTAAGAAATGTGTCCTGACTGGGGATTGGGCGCCAGCACACGGAGCATACCCTGAGGAGGTCAGACCGTTTCACAGACGGATGGATGAGCTCTCCATCCAAGCCGACTGCCTACTATGGGGCAGCCGGGTAGTCATGCCCCAGAGGGGCAGGGAAGCATTCATCAGGGAACTCCACAGCGAGCACCCAAGTATTGTGCTGATGAAGGCCATTGCCCAGTCACATGTGTGGTGACCGGGAATTGATTCAGACCTGGAACACTGTGTTCTCAGGTGCACGACGTGTGCTCAGCTGGGCAATGCCCCCAGGGAGGCCCCACTCAGCCCCTGGCCCACCAGGCTATGGTCACATATTCACGTAGACTACGCGGGCCCGTTCATGGGAAAAATGTTTCTCATTGTGGTTGATGCGTACGCGAAATGGATCGAGTGCATCATTTTGAATTCGTGCACGACATCCACCACCGTGGAGAGTCTGTGTGCGATCTTTGCGACCCACGGCTTGCCGGACATCCTTGTTAGCGATAATGGCCCATGTTTCACAAGCTACGAATTCCGGGAGTTCATGTCGGGTAATGGCATTAACCATGTCAGGACAGCACCGTTCAAGCTGACCTCCAATGGTCAGGCGGAACATGCAGTCCAAATCATAAAACAAGGCATGCTCCGGATTCAAGGACCCTCCCTTCAATGCCGCCTATCGGGCCTCCTGCTGGCCTATACTCATGGGGGTCCCGCTCACAGAGCTACTCATGAAACAAACACTCAAAACTCGGCTGTCCCTCATTCATCCAGTCCTGTCCGACGTTGTTGAGGGCAAGCGCCAGTCCCAAAACGAGTACCATGACCGAAATTCAAGGGGGAGATGTATAGAAATTCATGACCCCATATTTGTTCTCAATCACGCTTTGGGGCCCAAATGGCTTGAGGATACTGTAATAGACAAAGAGGGGAATAGGGTCATAGTGGTTAAACTTAACAATGGGCAGGTATGCCGCAAGCAAGTTTAAAAAAAAGGTTCAGCATGGACACTGAGGAACCTGAGGAAGATCATGAGATGTTGCCCACACCACTGCCAGTGAACGAGCAACAAGAACATTCAGCAGCATGCACAGTCCCTGCGGACAGGCCGGAATCACCACAGGTAACAGACACGCATACCAAGGCTCAACAACCAGAGCCCCAACTGCGGCGCTCCATGAGGGAGCGCAAACCACCCGAGAGACTTAACCTATGATCCCAATAAGATGTTGAGGGGGAGGTGCTGTCAACTTTTATGTAACAACACTAATACTGTATATACGTAAGAAATGCACTCCTTGACCACACGGGGTGAACTTGTGGGAGACACTCCTCACCTGGTCATCCAGGTATATAAAGGGAGGTCCCACGCAGGGTCATCACTTCTTGGTCCTGTGAATAAAGATTCAGGTCATGGAGTGACCTTGTCCATAGAATGTGCCTCGTGTGGATTTGTGGTATTGTGTAAGGACTTTACATTTCCGATCTCCCCCCGATCTTTCCGATCCCCCCCCGACCTTTCCGATCTCCCCTTCGACCTTTCCGATCTCCCCTCCCCCCGACCTTTCCGATCTCCCCTCCCCCCGACCTTTCCGATCTCCCCTCCCCCCGACCTTTCCGATCTCCCCCCCCCCCCCGACCTTTCCGATCTCCCCCCCCCCCCCGACCTTTCCGATCTCCCCCCCCCCCCCCCCCCCCGACCTTTCCGATCTCCCCCCCCCCGACCTTTCCGATTTCCCCCCCCCCTCGCTCCCTCATCTCCGCTCCCCAGCTGTGGCCTGGTGCCAAAGGCCTACCTGCCCAACAGCTGACGGTTTCTCAATCTGGCGGGTTGCAGCCGGGAAACAGAGGCAAAAATTGTTAATCAGGTCCTTACCCTTAAAATTGGTTGGACCTGTTTATCCGACCTCAAACCAGCCCCATGCTCCTTCCCCTAGGCCAGTGTTTCTCTTCTGTCGTAAAGTTAGGTCCATGTGTGTGATCTTTTCTTTTGTAATTTCTGACTTTTAGTTTGTCCAACAACTTTCATGGTTCCAGATTATCTTGTAACAACAGTCTCTGCACTTCAAAATTAATTAATTGTATGGACCATTTGCGACATTTCAGTGTGATAAGGGGCTTTATAAATTCAAACATATTTTTATTAGGATTTGTTTGAGGGAAGTGAAGAGTGCCATTTGGAGGTTAGAGAAGATTGATTTTAGCTTCAACTATTCGCCAGGACATTGTCTGGAGGCATGCCATCAGCCGGTCCAGGCAACGGGCGGTCGAGGGGGTCATTCAGCCTGACTGCCTGCCTCTCTTCCGTGCCTACATCCGGGCCATGGTGTCCCTGGAGATGGAGCACGGCCTTCCGCGAGAGGTGGGCGCCGGAGGGACTGGAGTGCATCATCACCCCCGGCAACCAAATTTTAAATTGATTTTATGTTTTAAAGTTTAATTTGTTTTAATTGCCGGGGTTTTAGTGTCCCCCTCCACTTTTATAGGGGGCACTTGGAAAATATTGAATTTTAATGCCCTAAAAAAAACACACAAAAACCCTACAAAAATACAAAAAAAAAAGAGGGCTGTTATGAGTGTCTGGAGTGTCCCCCAGATCGGGGGGCACTCGATCTAATGTTGATTTGTTTACTCTAAAAGAGTTGTCTGGAGGCAGTGATGCCAGTTGATTGGGTGACTTGGTAAAACCTGGATTGTAGTTCAGCCAGTTCTCTCTCACGGTTATGCAGCAATTTAGCAAAAGTTATTATGGGCTCTTTATTCTACTATGTAGCAAAAGGTCAAGTAGCCTCTGTATTTGGAGTGCTAAGAGGTGTGATGATTAGAATTATTGCAGAATTAACTTGTCGTTTGATTTCCACGAAGGTTGGAACACTCTTTAAGAGGACAAATCCAATGGGTGAGCTGAAACTAATTGCGTCTGATCCAGATGAGGAACATGTGTTCCAGGTGGATAACTACGATGCTTTACATGGTCTGCTGGCAAATTTAGAGAAAAATATTGTTGGAATTGAAGGTACATTTATATATTGCAGTTCTTTATCCAGAAACAATGTTTGCACTGTTCAAAGTGTGGTAGTTGCCAACAATATAAAGTGGACTGTTCATGTATGAAATATCAATTAAGGCTGAGTATTTCAAAAAGCCATTTTCCCAGATTGCTTTCACATCACCAGAATGAGCACTCCATCATGAAAGACTGCCTCCCGCCTTTCCACTTTGCACCAGTCCTCCCTCCCATTTTGCTCAATTGGGATATTTTTTGGTTTGAACAATGCAGATTATGAGAAGTATTTAAAGTCATAGGATGGGACATGATTGATAGAAGCAGACTGCTTCCAGCAGTTGAGAGGCTGTTTCACCTGTCTTTATTCTGTCTTCCCATATTAGAGTTGATTTTCTTGGCTCTTTCAGCCTGTGGACATGAGCATTGTGCAGTCTCGAGGCCCAGGAGAATGGACTGAAGACCCAGATAACCCTTTTAAAGTATTTGTAGGATTCCCAGGGGTTTCCAGGGGGAGTGGAGCTTGATCTGTGCCTGCTGACGGTGCAGGCCATAGGGAGTGAGGTAGATGAGGCTGGTCATGACAATCTGAGCCGCCTGCTTCTGTTTTTGTTTGGGACGTTTGCTAGATACCCAAAGGCAGGAAAAAGCTATTGTAGCCTGTTCCCAAACCCTCGCTGAATCGAGAGTCTTTGGAGTCCCGGTAGCAGGTCAAAGAACGGCAGCTAAGCCGCCATTTAAATGTTTTCCTCCTCTCCCCTCTCGCTTGCCTCAGTAGTCAGAAGGTCATTACTTGGCTCAAAGAGGGGACCCGTTGGCCAGAGAGGCTGCCTGCAGCTTCCAACTCATTGATGTAAATTAGAAACTGTACTTGCACCAACACTGATCCCTGAGGTGCTACAACCTCCGCATAACACCTTCCAGAATTAGCCATGGTATTCCTTATCCATTCCCCAAATTTACCCTGAATCTCTCAAACTTTTGTATTTTTGCTCTATTTCCCCTCGTGTAAGATAATAGATTGGAGTAGAGTTTCCAACGCTACAAGATTTTCCTGAAGACTCCGACAATTAAAGATGAATCTCCTGGACACTGCTGCAAGTAACTTTGGAGAAAAATCACAGGAGCTTTAAAAAGATTGTATTTTTTACATTTTCTTTGAACATCTTTCTTTATTAACTGTAAAAATATTGAAGATGAGAGAAAAGTATGTTTGACTGACAGTCAAGAATCATCCCGTCGGATAATGATGCGTCTATTCACTTTCCAATTGGCACAGGGGCAGGACACTGCGAGGATAGACGTGTGAAAATGGTGGGAGAGTGGGGACGGGGCAGGCACCAAGAGGATGGATGCGTCAGGCGACCAATGGCGGGAGCGTGGGGGCGGGGCACCAGGAGGATGGACGTGTCAGGCGATCAATGGCGGGAGTGGGGGTGGGGGGGCGGGCACTCGAGGATGGACGTGTCTGATGACCAATAGTGGGAGCGTGGGGGCGGGGCACCAAGAGAATGAATGTGTCGGGCGACCAATGACGGAAGCGTGGGGCCGGAGCGTTTTGAGGCGGGAGGTCATGTGATGAAACTTCCAGGAATATGTCCAACCAGAGTTGAACTAATAGGAACAAAGGAACAGGAGCAGGCCACTTAGTCCCTCGAGCCTGTTCCACCATTCAATGAGATCATGGCTGATCTGGGACATAACTCCATATACCCACCTTTCCCTCATAACCCTTAATACCTTTGGTTAACAAAAATCTATCGATCTTAGATTTAAAATTAACAATTGACCTAGCATCGATTGCTGTTTGCGGAAGAGAGTTCCAAACTTCTAGCATCCCTTGCATGTAGAAGTATTTCCTCCTCAAAGATCTGGCTCTAATTTTTAGGCTGTGCCCCTAGTCCAACCAGCGGGAATAGTTTCTCTCTATCTATTCTATCAGTTCCCCTCAATATTTTGAAAACTTATTGGGTAGGGAAATCCAACTCCAACGGCACCTTACTTCTGACAAAATGTCGAGGACACGAACTCCTCATCACCAACACCCTGTTCCGCCAGAGGGACAAATACAAGGCATCGTGGCAACACCCTCGCTCCAAACACTGGCACCTGCTGGACTATGTCATCGTCCGAGCCGGGGATCACAAGGATGTATGCATCACCTGCACCATGACAGGAGCTGACGACTGCTGGACGGACCATCACCTAATCCGATCCATCATCGACATTAACATTGCCCCAAAACAGAGAGGACAGCAGAAGCAGTGCCGCAAAAAAATTAATGCCAGGCACTTAAAGACCCAGCTAAGAGAGCCCTATACAGACAGCGCCTCACAGCCAATCTGGCGTGCCTTGATGGCCCTGAGATGCTCAATGCCCACAGCGCTTGGTCTGCCCTCCAGGCCTCCATAACCAGTGCGTGTGAAAAGACATTTGGTTACTCAACCAGAAAACACCAGGGCTGGTTTGATGAAAATGATCAGGAGATCCAAGAACTAATAGATTGTAAGCGCAGAGCATTTTTGAGCCTCAAGCAACAACCAAACTCAGGAGCTACAAAGCAATGTTACAGACGGCTCAAGGCTGAGGTCCAACAAAAAACCCGGGACCTAAAGAACAGGTGGTGGATGGAGAAAGCGCAGGTGATACAATAACTAGCCGACAGACAAGACATACGAGGATTCTTCATTGCGGTCAAGACCACCTACGGTCCAAACTCCCAAGGCCCCACCCCATTCCTGGCAAAGAACGGGGAAACACTCATCAAGGACAACGAGACTGTCGGGGCCCGCTGGAAGGGGCACTTTGAAGATCTTCTCAATCGAGACTCTGCCTTTGACTTGAATGTTCTCAACTCCATCCCGCAGCATGCGACCGGCCACCAACTCAGTGAAGCCCTAACGTTGCACAAGGTAGGCAAAGCCATAAAACAGCTCAAGAATAACAAGGCTACGGGTGCGGATGGAATTCCTGCTGAGGTGCTAAAATATGACGGAGAGGCACTGTTGGCGTGGATACTTGACCTTCTCTCTCTCATTTGGAGGGAGGAGAGCATGCCAGGAGATCTCAGAGATACAGTGATCGTGTCCATTTTTAAAGGGGAACAAATCCGACTGCAGCAACTACAGGGGAATCTCCCTGCTATCAACCACTGGGAAGGTTGTCGCTAGAGTCCTCCTCAACCGTCTTCTCCCTGTGGCCGAGGAGCTCCTCTCGGAGTCACAGTGTGGATTTCGTCCCCTACGAGGCATAACAGACATGATCTTTGCAGCACGACAACTGCAGGAAAAATGCAGGGAGCAGTGCCAGTCCTTATACATGGCCTTTTTCGATCTTACAAAGGCCTTTGACACTGTCGACCGTGAGGGCTTATATAGCGTCCTCCTCCGTTTTGGGTGCCCACAAAAGTTTGTCAACATCCTTTGCCTGTTCCACGATGACATGCAGGCTGTGATCCTTACCAGCGGCTCTGTTATAGACCCATTCCACGTTCGAACCGGGGTCAAACAGGGCTGCGTCATCGCTCCAACCCTCTTCTCAATCTTCCTCGCTGCCATGGTCCACCTCACTGTCAACAAGTTCCCCGTCGGAGTGGAACTAAATTACAGAACCAGTGGGAAGCTGTTTAACCTATGCCGCCTCCAGACCAGGTCCAAGACCACCCCAACCTCTGTCGTTGAACTGCAGTACGCGGATGTCGCTTGTGTCTGCGCACATTCGGAGATTGAACTCCAGAATATAGTCGATGTATTCACCGAGGCATATGAAAGCATGGGCCTTGCGCTTAACATCTGTAAGACAAAGGTCCTCCACCAGCCTGTCATCGCTGCACAGCACTGCCCCCCCATCATCAAGATCCACGGCACGGCCCTCGACAACGTGGACCATTTCCCATACCTCAGGAGCCTCTTATCAACAAAGGCAGACATTGATGCAGAGATTCAACATTGCCTCCAGTGCGCCAGTGCAGCCTTCGGCCGCCTGAGGAAAAGTGTGTTTGAGGACCAGGCCCTCAAACCTACCACCAAGCTCAAGGTCTACAGGGCTGCAGTAATACCCGCCCTCCTGTATGGATCTGAGGCATGGACGACTTACAGAAGACACATCAAGTCGCTGGAGATATATCACCAACGATGTCTCCGCAAGATCCTGCAAATCTCCTGGGAGGACAGACGCACCAACATCAGTGTCCTCGTCCAGGCTAACATCCCCAGCATTGAAGCACTGACCACAGCTTCGCTGGGCAGGCCACTTAGTTCGCACACCAGACATGAGACTCCCTAAGCAATTGCTCTACGCGGAGCTCCTTCACGGCAAACGAGCCAAAGGTGGGCAGCGGAAACGTTATAAGGACACACTCAAAGCCTCCCTGGTGAAGTGTGACATCACCACTGACACCTGGGAGACCCTGGCCGAAGACCGCCCGAGGTGGAGAAAGTGCATCCGGGAGGGCGTTGAGCTCTTCGAATCTCAATGCTGCGAGCGTGAAGAGGTCAGGCGCAGGCAGCGAAAAGTGCCACCCACTCCTTCCCCTGACGAATATCTGCCCCACCTGTGACAGGGTCTGTGGCTCTCGTGTTGGACTGTTCAGCCACCAAAGAACTCACTTTAGGAGTGGAAGCAAGTCTTCCTCGATTTTGAGAGACTGCCTATGATGATGATCAGTTCCCCTCAATATCTTGAAAAATCGATCAAATCTGTTAAGTTCAGAACTCCACAGTCTGTGTTGTAAGCTCAAACCATTGTGACCTTGGTCTCTTTAATATAACTCCAAAGTGAGGCAGCAGTGTGGTGGACTGCCTTTTATACCTGCTTGCATCAGGCTACACAGGTGACCCATAGGTCTCCCACAGGTGTGCCCTCTAGTGGCAAGTCTTACATACAGGTGAGGTTCACATACATAACCAAATCACCCCTTAACCTTCTAAAGTCCAGGGAATACAATCCTAGTTTGTGTAATCTCTCCTTGTAATTTAACCTTTGGGGTCCAGATATCATTCTGGTAAGTCTACACTACACTCCTTCCAAGGCCAATATTTCTTTCCTAAGGTGTGGGGCCCAGAACTGCTCATAGTACTCCAGATGTGGGCTAACCAGGGCTTTGTACAGCTGCAGCATAACTTCTGCCCCCTTGTATTCTAGTCTTCTAGATATAAAGCCCAGCATTCCATTAGCCGTTTTGAATATTTGCTGTACCTGTTCATGATATTTTAATGATCTATGTATATGCACCCCTAAAACTCTTGACCTCCACTGTTTCTAGCATTTCACCATTTAGAAAGTACTCTGTTCTATCCTTTTTAGGTCCAAAGTCGATGACATCATGCTTGCCTGTATTGAAATCCATTTGGCACAGCTTTGACCATGAGCATCTCTGTAATGTTATGCTTCCCTCTACACTGCTTACAATGCCGGCTATCTTTGTGTCACTGGCAAACTTGGATATGTGGCTTTCTATCCCATCACCTAAGTCGTTGATAAATGCAGTGAATAGTTGAGGCCCAACACAGATCCCTACGGGACACCACTAGTCACAGCCTGCCAATTAGAGTACTTCTCCGTTATCCCTACACTCTGTCTCCTGCCCCTCAACCCATTTCCTAACCAGCTCAGTAATTTGCCTTCAATTCTGTCAACAATGCTGTCCTTACAAGTCCCAGGAGTGTACAGGGGGAAAGTGCAGCAATCGTATCTAGTGATGTTTTTAAAGTCACAGCTAACTTCTCCCATTCAGCTGCTGTGGCTGCAGCATTGTCAGAGAAGGCTTAGCAGTGGCGTTTCCAATTTCCAAGCTTTTGACACATTTAAAAAGCTGTATTTATTTTTAAATTGGATGCAAAAATAGGTCATATTTAGAACTAACTGACAGTGAAAATCCGCAGGGATTCTCCCAGTCTCCTGTCATAACTCTAGGAGAGACTGGTGGAGCCCCCAAAAATGGTAGAACCTGGTATAACCTGGTAAGTTGTTTTTTGGGGGTTCCACCAGTCTCCTGCTGGAGTTGTGGTGGCAGACTGGGAGAACCCCAACAGACATTCAGGGCCAATTAATGATTGTTGCTCCTAATGAGTGATACTTGTCAGGTCTGATATATAATTTGATGAATCATTATTTACTGCTCACCTTCACTGTCTTTGTTTTATATTGTCTATCTATTCATTAATTCAACAGGTACCCAGGGTGCAAACATCAGTGCCTTTCAGATGGAGCTGGCCCAAGCTGGCTTTAGTGCACATTACTCCACTGATGTGAGATTTTATTACTTTTTTATTAAATCTGTGACTATTAGTCTATTTTAGAAAGATGTAAAATCACATTTTCAATGTTGTATTTTATTTATAAACATGGGAAACTACTAGAATGAAAAAGACTGCGGCCCACTAGTAGCTCTCAATCACCTGCCTCAAATATCTCTGCAATTTTTCCTTAACTTTCTCTCCCACTGTCTGCCCCAAGGCAATCTGTTCCGTCCTCTGTGCAAGTTAATTAAAACTAAACTCCTTTCCACTTTGATGCTTGAGCCCATGTTCCCTGGTTCTATAGTTTGTGATCCTTTCAAATATATTTCTCTCATGTACCGTAATCCACAGATATTTGAATTCTTGCACCTGGACAGAACTGTACAAAAGATGAAATGTGGTTTGGAACAGCTGATGTGTGTTAGTTGGTGATCTGGTAAATAACTAGAGAAACACACACAGCATTCCTGCAAATAATCTCAGGCCACAGCCACAAGCAATATTGTCGGGCATGGTCTGTGATGTTCTTTATGGCCTCTTGCACTGTCCCCAGTATATTGAAGTTTCCAGCCAGTATTGGTCTGTCTGAGCATCCACCATATCTTCCTCTTGTGGTTGTCTTCACTCCATCTGGGGCTCCTTTTGGGATTATCTTTGTTGACCAGTTTCATCCCTGGCTTGCACAACAAATCACGAGATTGCTCCGGTGAATTTACAGACTGCAGCAGTGCTGTTATACCAATGGTGCAATGATCCAGTGCACAGAAGGAACTAGCTACATATTTCCCACCCATTATTATAGGAGCTCATACAACACATTCTCTTCATCTCCAGTACATGGGCTATGGTGTGCTGAGATAGAAGTGACATTTTTCTCTTTATACAGTTATTGTACCAATTCATGGGGGACACAATTTCTTGTAGTACATTCAAATGGCTTTCTCTGAGAATAACTTAGTGATTATCACTAATTCCTCTGCAGTAAACATCTCTCATGACCCTTACAGGGCAACATTTTGCTTGGTGCTGTGGGAGCATATGACTGGACTGGAGGAGTAATAATTTACAATGACGACAAAGGAACAGCACAGTTTCTAAACGAGTCCAAAGGAACACTCGCAGCAGCTCATGGTTACCTTGGTATGTTTCACACTAACACTGAAACTCTTCGAACCTTTACTCATATCAATACCCTGTAAACAAGTACTGGAGCTGAACCGAAGTATAAATTTATGTCAAATGCATATAAAGCTTCACACCAAAACAATTTTAAGACTTGGGGCAGGGCTGTAGTCTTCTGTGCTATTCCTGTTCTTTTTTATCTCCTTGCTCCTTCGATTATCAAGGACACCAGCAGCCCACCAATAAATATGCGATTACCAAATGAGAACTGAATCTTAGCAACACCGTTCTTTTCTGTGAAACTGGTACCGAGAAATCATGATAAAAAAAATATCGCGTGTGTCTGGGAATATCATCAAATCTTCAGTCTTTTCTGCCTAACTCTAAGGGCCCAAGTTTCCACATGATTCGCGCCTGATTTTTAGGAGCAACTGGTGGAGAACGGACTATCTTAGAAATCGCAATTCTCCACATTTTTTTTTCTGCAGTTCTCGTCAGGTAGAACAGTTCTACTTTAGAACAGAATTTTTTCTTCAAAAGGGGGCGTGTCCGGCCACTGACGCCTGATTTCAAAGTTTCCACAGTGAAAACGTACTCCAAACTAAAGTAGAATTGAGCAAGTGAAGATTTTTGTAGAACTGAAAAAACTGTTCTACACATTAAAAAATCAGGCGTAGGTTACAAATTAGGCGTCCAGAACGAGGTGGGGGGGGAAGGGAACTCATTAAATTCGACAATAATTCGACAAATCCTTATTTATACTTCTACAAATATTATACAAATAAATCCAACCTGAATAAACATTTATAAGCAAAGAAAAGATTAAATAAACCATCTTCCTACCTGTGTGAAAGTGCTTCAGCCATCGTTCGAAGGAAACCGCCGTTTGTTGCCGCGCAGGGGAGGGAGGGGAAGGAGACAGCGGCTGGTTGCTGCGCAGGGGAAGGAGGGGAAGGAGACAGCGGCTTGTTGCCGGGGAGAGAGGGGAGGGAGGGGAAGGAGACAGCGGCTGGTTGCTGCGCAGGGGAGGGAGGGGAAGGAGAAGGAGACAGCGGCTTGTTGCCGGGGAGAGAGGGGAGGGAGGGGAAGGAGACAGCGGCTGGTTGCTGCGCAGGGGAGGGAGGGGAAGGAGAAGGAGACAGCGGCTTGTTGCTGCGCAGGGGAAGGAGGGGAAGGAGACAGCGGCTTGTTGCCGTGGAGAGAGGGGAGGGAGGGGAAGGAGACAGCGGCTTGTTGCCGTGGAGAGAGGGGAGGGATGGGAAGGAGACAGCGGCTTGTTCCCGCGGAGGGGAGGGAGGGGAAGGAGACAGCGGCTTGTTGCCGTGGAGAGAGGGGAGGGAGGGGAAGGAGACAGTGGCTTGTTGCCGTGGAGGGAGAGGAGGGAGGGGAAGGAGACAGCGGCTTGTTCCCGCGGAGGGGAGGGAGGGGAAGGAGACAGCGGCTTGTTCCCGCGGAGGGGAGGGAGGGGAAGGAGACAGCGGCTTGTTCCCGCAGAGGGGAGGGAGGGGAAGGAGAGAGTGAGAAAGGTAGCCTCAGTGCTGATGTGCTGTTGGCAATGTGATTTTATTAAAAAATGTTCAAAAATTAAACAGCTACAAAGAACTACAAAAATGGCTGAGTGCCAATGTTTTTTTCACATTGAGCATGCGCGAACGCTCCAACGCGCACGCGCAGTGTTGCCGGCAGGAAAAAAACTAATTTAAATAGTACCCGTCCCTTCCCACTTACAAAATCGGTGCGAGTGTAGGCTCCGCCCCCCTGGGCGCCGCACCAAACAGACCAGGAGCTGCAAAGCGCTCGAGAATAGCGCGTTTTTTTTCTGGCGCTGTTTTAGGCACGAAAAACGGGTGCCCAGCTCGGCCGGCGCCCGTTTTTTACCCTGTAGAAACTTGGGCCCTATGTGTGTGTATAGACTATTTATGGGTTAACAAACATTTTATTATTTTGTGTATCTCTACAAAACCCACAGAACTGTAATTCTATGAATCTACAAGATGACACCATGAGGGGAATTTTAACATGAAAAAACAATGGGTTGAGGCAGGGGGAAGTTAAAATATTAAAAATGTAAATCCCGACTCCAACCCGCCCACTCTTGGCTTTTGCTCAGGTGGGACCAGAGTGATGATGAGGCCCTGAAGCCTCGACTTTAACTTGCTGTGCAGGTTTCAGACTGGCCTCGGGCATCCTGAGACCTGCAACAAGACGAGCAGAGCCTCGCGGAGCAATCCTTGTGGGCAGGGAGGGGCAGGAGTGCTTCCTCTCCCTATCCCCCTCCCCCAACTCACCATAATCAGACCCCCCCCCTGACCCCACCCCTTGAATCCCCCCCCCCCCCCCACACCACTTGGACCCCCCCTGCCCCCTGGCCCCCCCCTGGACCCCCTGCCCCCTGGAACTCCTCCTGGCCCGTGGACCTGCCCCCTGGACCCTCCCTCCTCCCCGCCCCCTGGAACTCCCCCCTCCCTGGAACTCCCCCCTCCCCGCCCCCTGGACCCCCCTGCCCCCTGGAACCCCCCTGCCCCCTGGAACTCCTCCGGCCCGTGGACCTGCCCCCTGGACCCTCCCTCCTCCCCGCCCCCTGGAACTCCCCCCTCCCTGCCCCCTGGACCCCCCTGCCCCCTGGAACTCCCCCTGGCCCGTGGACCTGCCCCCTGGACCCTCCCTCCTCCCTGCCCCCTGGAACTCCCCCCTCCCTGGAACTCCCCCCTGGAACGCCCCCTGGACCCCCCTGGAACTCCCCCTGGCCCCTGTACCCCCCTGGATCCCGCACCTACCTGTCAATCAGGCCGGCTTTCAGGCAGGGAACCTGCCCATGACGTCATACGCACGCTGTGCAGGAAATCAGGACTTCAGGGTCCCTCACCACTCCAGCCAGGTCGGAAACTGCAAAATCCCAGCCCACATAACAAAATCAAGATATTTTTGTTCAGCATTTTGAATATTTATCCTTTTAAGCCGAGTACATATAATGAATTCACAGATAATTACGAGGACACTCTAGTGTGGTGGTTATGCAATTGGGCTTGTAATCCAGACAATGAGAATTCCACCAGTGCAGTCTGAGAGTTTGAATTCAGTTTAAAAAATGTGGAAATTATAAGCCAGTTTCAGTAAAAGTGACCATGAAGCTGTGGGATTGTTAAAGAAACCTTGCCGTTCTTATCCGGTCTGATCTTCTCGGACTCCAGTCCCACACTTAACTGGCCTCCAAAGTGGTCTAGAAAGTCACTCAGTTTTACCAAACTGCTATCTCAGAACAACTTGGGATGGGCAATAAATGCCAGTCTTGGCGACGCCCAGATCCTGAGAATAATTTTTTTTTTTAATTCGCATTTCGTGCAAAGAAATGAATAATTGGGCCAGAAGAATATACTTTGCGATGGTTATGGTCTCTGTACCGGTGACCTTTTTCTGCCCTGTCTCTCCTATTATTTTTGGTCAGTCCTGTAAAGGAGTTTTCCGGCATTCCTGTATCATTTCTGATGAAGGATTCCCACCTGAAATGTTCACTTCCCTTTTCCCTTTCCAGATGGATCTGTTGTGTAATTCTAACACTTTCTGTTTTTGTTAGATTTACAGCATTTTCAGTTTCTCTTATTATCTCTGTAGTTCTGTTAATGTGTGTTTCTAACTGCAGGGTACAGTGTAGCAACAGTAAAGGGAATGAGTGGGCAACATCTGTACGTTGCTGGAGCCCCTCGGCATAGCCAGACTGGACAAGTCCTAGTATTTCAAGCAGGATCTCCTGTCCAAATAAAGCAATATCTCGCAGGGAAACAGGTTAGTGCACGTTTGCAACTTGAGTTCAATGCTGACAAAATTAAAGGTTTGGTTGATTAAATTTTCCATGCCGAAGACATTAAGATGTGGTGGGAAATAATAGTAGATAAGGTTCAATAACTAATTTTATCTGTTTCAGTTGGGATCATACTTTGGCTCAGAGCTGTGTTCTCTGGACATAAACAATGACCAGGTAACAGATTATCTTCTTGTCGGTGCTCCGTTCTTCCATGTTCGAGGAGAGGAGGGTGTGGTTTATGTCTACCGTCTGAATGAAAAGGTATGAAATGGGGTTGGTCCTCTTTACCATGCACATGTGGATCAGAGACGGGCAGATTGCTGCCTCTCTGGATTTTGTAATGCCTTGAGCATTGCTTTCTGGAGTATGAGCTCGATTCCTCTGTAATACACAAAGAATTTCATTCCGACACGCAGTTCTGAATGAAAAGGAAAATGAAAGTTGGGACCTGATGACTCCTGATGGAGATTGGTGGCCTGAAGGTTCTGATTATATCCAGATACCCTTGGGAGGGAGGGATTACAAAATAAAAACCGACTTGAAAATCTTAGGCCTGCCTCCGGGATTCTTGGAGGCTTGGGCAGACTCCAGTGCCATGTGTTCTGGGCTCTCCAGTGCTGGAGCTCCCAGATACTGAATGGGAAGCTGGCACTGCCCCCTTCCACCTGTAGGAAAGGCTCCATCAGGCCTGCGCCTATGGAGAGTAGGGCAAGTTGCTCCCAGGAAAGTCCAGAAATTCCGATGCAATGAAAACGCTCATTTCCTGAAGCTTTGTCCCTGGGATAGCCGGTATTCCCTGGGGTGATGGATATTCCCTGGGGTGATGGATATTCCCTGGGGTGATGGATATTCCCTGGGGTGATGGGTATTCCCTGGGGTAGCGGGTATTCCCTGGGGAGGTGGGTATTCCCTGGGGAGGTGTACATTCCCTGGGGAGGTGGGCATTCCCTGGGGTAAGATCCCAAAAATCAGCCTTATGCTATTTACCAAAAGTGATCCTCAGGACTTGATGAAAATGTGTAAAATGGCACAAGGTGCATATTGATGAGCTTGGCCTAATATCTGACAGGCTGCCATTAATCAATTGAATTATGATTCATCATTACATCATTTATGATTATCATTACAACAGTGACTACACTCCAAAAGTGCTTCATTGGCTGTGAACGCTTTGAGATGTCTGGTAGTCGTAAAAGGCGCTATATAAATGCAAGTCTTTCAGACAGCAGTGGTTCCTACTTGTCGCACTACCTCTGCTCCTTATGCTTGCTTTTAATTAAACAGGATACCTTTGAAGACAAGGAGTGTTTAACAGGAATATCCAGTTTTACCAATGCCAGATTTGGGGTTGCCATAGCAAACATAGGTGACATCAACAAAGATGGATACAACGATATAGCTATTGGAGCTCCTCTGGAGGAAGACCATAGTGGCAGCATCTATATCTTTAATGGGCAAAGGGATGGCATCCACAAGACTCATTCCCAGGTGAGGCGAGCTATAGGAGCCTTACTGTGCTTGCTACAATCCAAGCTCTACTAACTCTTTCTATTTGTGTTCACATCGAAGAGCAGTCTCCATAAGTGGTCAGTTCCCCCTTGACCTGCAACTTGCAATCTTGGTAATGCTGTGAACAGGAGTGTTCCTCGTGGCTAACAATGAGATTTCTCAATAGAAAAACACTATGCTGTACAGACTAAAACTACAAGTTGAATTTATTGTAAGAAATCGACACAGAAGCAAAAGACCCACAGCAGAACAAGCAGCAATGCATTGCTGAATAAAAACAGCAAGTGCTGGAAATAATCAGCAGGTCAGGCAGTGTCTGTGGAGAGGGAAACACAGTTAAATGTACAGTACTCAGCCTAACTAAACATTTTGTGTGAAAAGTTATAATATAACTTTTACAATATGAAGTGGAGCTCTGCTTCAATGTGCTAAAGTAGAAAAAGGTGCTTGTTTGTGTGTCATTGTTTGAACACTCTGTGCCGTGCTCTAACTGGACTTTGTACAGCATTCAAATTGCAGGTACATGGCTCACTTCTTCATGCTAGCTCAAATTTAAGCATACATTTTTTCCTTTTTCTCTCTGCTATTACTCTGAATTTACCAATAAAGTAAGTTTTTTTTTAATCCAATAAATTTTAAAAGGTGTCTCTGACCTCCCGCAGTGAGTGTTTTCACATCAGACGGGAATATATTCGAATATTTTAAATGGAGAAACACTTAATCGCTGTATGGCATTCACCTTATGGCTAGCCTATTACCAACAAGCAGGGAAAAGCACTGGAGCAAGAGATGTTACAGAAATTAATCACTGCCACAACTTCCCTGAACAAACCAGTGGAGCTCACTACATGGTTGATTGGTACATTGCTCCTGCTGTGTCAACTTGAAAGACATGAATTTTTTGCCAATGCTACATATTAGAAGATAGATGTAACTGGGAGAGCCAAGTGTTGTAGCATCAGGCAATTGTCACACTGCAGGTGTCAGGATAGAACTGAATCATGTTATTTAATTTGTACGTTGTCTATTATTTACTGTTGGAATTTCTATTCAATTATATTTTTCTGTGTGTTGCATTCAGAGGATGGTGTGAAATGTTATACTGAAGGAACTACTAACATCAGCACAAGTAGAGCCCTGAGTTAATGCTGTTGGGATTTGTATGGCGCTAGAAGGTGCCACAAGGAATGCAGATGCCGGAGTTCGGCACTAAACTCTTTCACTGGCTGTTAATCGAGGGCTGAGATTCACAGCATTGTTGAATTTTAAAACCTACTTGTAATAGGAATTATTTAGTGTTTTCTGTATTCCTAATGCAGTTGGAGTTGTTTTCAAGTATACAGTCAGTAGAGTCTGCATATTCTGGAACTGATGTAAAAACAAGGCAGCAAGTGTGAAGGAAATAGCGCGTCTCTTCTGATACACTTTTTAATCTTTATCATGTTTAGCGAATAAGGGGGAAGGATGTTGTTCCTGGGCTGCAGTACTTTGGACAATCAGTCGATGGCGGATCAGATGTGGATGTGGATGGGTTGTTTGATATAACAGTCGGTGCAAGGGACAATGTTGTTGTGCTCAGGTATGTAGCCATATTTAAGATAACACTCCTTTTTAACAGACCATTTGGTTACCTTATGTTTTTACAGATGCTCAAAACTGCTCATATCTTGGCAGACTGTTTAGAGGGGAGATAAGATTGATCTATTTTGGAAAATGCATGCACCATAGTAACCATAGTAACATAGTGATATAGTAACATTAGGGACAGGAGGAGCTCATTCAGCCTCTTGAGCTTGCTTCATCATTCAGTTAGATCATGGCTGATCTGTACCTCCGCTCCATTTTCCCATCGTAGTTCCATTTTCCTTGATACCCTTACCGAACAGAAAATGCTGAAAAAATGGATCTTTCTCAGTCTTGAAAGCTCCAATTGACCCCCAGCATTCACCACTGTTTAGGGGAGAGATCCAGCTTTCCACTGCCCTTTGTGTTACAAAGTGGAAGAGTACAAAAGCAAGTTATGGTAAACCTTTATAAATCAGCTGGAGTATTATGTCCAATTCTGGGCATCACACTTTAGGAAGGATGTGAAGGCTTTAGAAAGGATTCAGAGGAGATTTACTAAAATGGTACCAAGGATGAGGAACTTCAATTATGCGGAGAGACTAGAGAAGCTGGGACTGTTCCCTTATAGCAGATGAGGTTAAAGGGACATGTAATAGAGGCGTTCAAAATTATGAAGGGTTTGATAGAGTAGATACGTTGAAACTGTTGTCACTGGCAGAAGGGTAAGTTACCAGAGGGGACAGATTTAAGATAAATGGCCAAAGAACCGGGAGAGATGAGAATTTTTTATACAGTGAGTTGTTATGTTCTGGAATGCACTGCCTGAAAGGGTGGTGGGAGCAGATTCAGTTGTACCTTTCTAAGGTAATTAGATCTATACTTCAAAAGGAGAAATTTACAGGACTATGGGGAAAGAGCAGGGGAGTGGGACTATTTGGATTGCTCTTTCAAAAAGCCAGTAAAGGCATGATGGACCAAATGGCCGCCTCCTCTGCTATAAGATTTTATTCGAAGTGCTATCTGATTTTGCTTCTGAATAGCCTAGCTGTAATTTTAAGAAGTTGGCTGCGAAATTCGACCCCATAGCGCCGGTAGTTTTGGCTGTTTTGTAAAAAAATGGTGCCCGCCTCGCTTGCGCCCACGGCCCGTGCTGTTCGCCAACTTGGTGAGCCGATAGCGCAGGCAGGACGTACGTGCAACAGAGAGAAACAGAAGGGGCGTGCCTGTGGCTTTGCCAGGATATCGGGCCTTCCCATGGTGCAGGGTGCCATCGACTGCATACGTGGCTTTGCGGGTGCTGGATCTCAATGGTGAGATGTTCCGTAATCACACAGTATTCCACTGACAATGTGCAGTTGGTGTACGACCATGCCCAGCACACCATGCTGGTGAATGCCCATTATCCTTGCAGCAATCATGATCAGCATTCTCTCTAAGCTGTGCTTAGGAAGAGGAGAAGGAAGGGAGGAGGCAGCCTGTGCATCCGTGTTCCGGGCGGGCTGTCCATGAGTGCATCATCAGACCCTGTTCTCCTGAATTAAATCGTAGATCCCCACCTTACCAACCCTCTGTCATGGACCATCGCAGCGCCCTCCTGGCCACGATGCTGAAATGAGAGCCACCATCAAACAAACATTCCAAACTATATTTATAAATCATTCAATCCAATACTACATAACAAAGTCAACTAATCACCTTTCTACATTCCCTTAATGCCTGTCTTCCAAGTGCCTTTGGGTGTCCGAGTGCTCCTACGCTGTGCTACCTCAGTGGCTGCAGCATGGCTGGTGGAAGGCTGCTGACTTTCTGTTGGGGAGACTGCAGAAGGCCTTGCAGGACAACCTTGAGCAGGTCTGGGCCGAGAAGGCCTGGCTGCGGACTGAATCACCTCAGAATGGGCAACAGCAGTCTGGGCTGGCTGACAGGCAACAGCAAGGGCACTGGCGGAGTGGCAGTAGTGGAAGTACGAATGTTGTCGTCCTGAGAGAGGACAGTAGGGTCATGCTCCACGGAGCCACTGCCACTCCCCCAAGGCAGCGCCTCAGCAATCCTAGTCATTTGTTGGACTGCTGTGACACTCTGCAAACCCCTTTCCACATTGGTACACACAGCCATGATGGCCGCTGTTGTGTTCCTAACACAGATGATGCTGCACACAGGGAGGTTAAAGTAACAGTGACCTCAGTCTTTAATAAGACACTCCAGAGTGAGGAACAGGCCTTAGGGGCCGGCTTGTATACCGTGCTCCCAAGGGATGTTGGGATCCCTCGGGACTTCAGGGGATGCGTTCCCTGGTGGCGGAACATGGGAGTGCATGCTTTACAGATACACAACATCACTCCCCCCCCCAAAGTCAAAGTGAAAACTATTTACAAGGTGAGGCGGTCGGGAGCCTTTCTTTCCCTGGTGGACCGCCTCGGTACAAATGTCTGTTCTGGTGTGTTGGCTCTGCCCTCGTTGGGCTGGCGTGTTGTTGGCCCTGCAGGGCTGCTGGGTGAGCCTGGCCTTGCTGGGCTGTTGGGCGTGATGGGTTCGATTTCCTGGTCCGGGGTGGTGTCGTTGATCCTTTGGGTGTGTATTGTGGGCTCGAAAAAGGTGGTGTCTGCTGTGGGTTGTTCAGGGCAGTCTGTGAAATGCAGCCTTGTTTGGTCCAGGTGCTTTCTGCAAATGTGTCCATTGTCTAGTTTGACTACAAACACCCTACTCCCTTCTTTAGCTATCACCGTGCCCGTGATCCACTTGGGACCATGTCCATAGTTTAGCACATACACAGGGTATTTCAGATCAATTTCCTGTGACACAGTGGCGCGACCATCGTTTATATTTTGTTGCTGCCGCCTGCTCTCTACCTGATCTTGCAGGTTGGGGTGGACCAGTGAGAGTCTGGTTTTAAGTGTCCTTTTCATGAGTAGCTCAGCCAGGGGCACCCCTGTGAGCGAGTGGGGTCTTGTGCGGTAGCTGAGCAGTACTCGGGACAGGCGGGTTTGGATTGAGCCTTCTGTGACTCGTTTAAGGCTCTGTTTGATTGTTTGTACTGCCCGCTCTGCCTGCCCATTGGAGGCTGGTTTAAATGGGGCCGAGGTGATATGTTTGATCCCATTGCGGGTCATGAATTCTTTAAATTCGGCACTGGTGAAACATGGCCTGTTGTCACTGACCCAGTATGTCAGGCAGGCCGTGGGTGGCAAACATGGCCCTCAGGCTTTCAATGGTGGCATTGGTGGTGCTTCCTGACATTATTTCACATTCAATCCATTTTGAAAAAGCATCTACCACCACCAGGAACATTTTACCGAGAAACGGGCCCGCATAGTCGACATGGTTCCTCGACCATGGTCTGGAAGGCCAGGACCACAAACTTAGTGGTGCCTCTCTGGGCGCGTTGCTCAACTGAGCACACACACGGCATTGCCGTACACAGGACTCTTAAGTCAGAGTCGATACTGGGCCACCACACGTGGGATCTGGCTATCGCTTTCATCATTACTTTGCCCGGGTGTATGCTGTGGAGATCCGAGATGAACATCTCCCTGCCCTTTTTGGTCGCACTACGCGGTTACCCCACAACAGGCAGTCTGCCTGAATGGACAGCTCATCCTTTTGCTGCTGGACTGGCTTGATTGGCTCTTGCATTTCAACGGGGATGCTGGCCCAGCCCCCATGCAGCACACAGTTTTTTTACTAGGGACAAGCAGAGGATCTTGCCTGGTCCAAGTCCTAATCTGGCGGGCCGTGACAGGTGATTTATCATTTTCAAACGCTTCCATGATCAACAAGTCTGCGGGCTGCGCCACCATCAACAAGTTTGCAGGCTGCATCATTTCCACCCTGTGGTGGGCAATGGTAGCCGACTGAGAGCATCCGCACAGTTCTCGGTGCCTGGCCTGTGGCGGATGGTATAGTTATATGCTGATAGCGCGAGTGCCCACCTTTGTATGCGGGCTGAGGCATTAGTATTTATCCCCTTGTTTTCAGCGAACAGGGATGTGAGGGGCTTGTGATCGATTTCCAGCTCAAATTTGAGGCCAAACAGATACTGATGCATTTTCTTTACCCCGAACACACACGCTAATGCCTCTTTCTCAATCATGCTGTAGGCCCTCTCGGCCTTAGACAAACTCCTAGAAGCATAGGCGACTGGTTGCAACTTCCCCGCAATATTAGCTTGTTGTAATACACACTCGACTCCGTGCAACGATGCGTCACATGCTAGCAGGGTTTTTTTACACGGGTTATGCAATACAAGCAGCTTGTTGGAGCATAAAATGCTTCTGGCTTTCTCAAAAGCAATTACTTGTTTTTTTTCCCCATACCCAGTTCTCACCTTTGCGCAATAACACATGTAGAAACATAGAAAATAGGTGCAGGAGCAGGCCATTCAGTCCTTCTAGCCTGCACCGCCATTCAATGAGTTCATGGCAGAACATGTAGGGGCTCTAAGAGGGTGCTTAACCCCGGTAGGAAGTTACCAAAATAGTTGAGGAGTCCCAGGAACGACCGCAGCTCTGTGACGTTCTGTGGCCTGGGCGCGTTCCTGATAGCCTCTGTCTTGGCGTCTGTGGGCTGAATGCCGTCCGCCGCGATCTTTCTCCCCAAAAACTCCACTTCTGTTGCCATGAAGACGCATTTCGACCTCTCCAGCCGCAGCCCGACGTGATCCAGTCGCTGGAGGACCTCCTCCAGGTTTTGGAGGTGCTTGGCGGTGTCCCGACCCGTGACCAATATGTCATCCTGAAAGACCACTTGAGTAGGTTCTCCATGTTTCTCTGGAAGATCGCTGCAGCCGACCGAATTCTGAACGGGCATCTGTTGTAGATGAACAGTCCCTTGTGCGTGTTGATGCAGGTGAGGCCCTTCGAAGACTCCTCCAGCTCCTGCGTCATGTAGGCCAAAGTCAGGTTGAGCTTGGTGAACGTCTTGCCTCCTGCCAGCATCATAGAAACATAGAAACATAGAAAATAGGTGCAGGAGTAGGCCATTCAGCCCTTCTAGCCTGCACCGCCATTCAATGAGTTCATGGCTGAACATGAAACTTCAGTACCCCCTTCCTGCTTTCTCGCCATAACCCTTGATCCCCCGAGTAGTAAGGACTTCATCTAACTCCCTTTTGAATATATTTAGTGAATTGGCCTCAACTACTTTCTGTGGTAGAGAATTCCACAGGTTCACCACTCTCTGGGTGAAGAAGTTTCTCCTCATCTCGGTCCTAAATGGCTTACCCCTTATCCTCAGACTGTGACCCCTGGTTCTGGACTTCCCCAACATTGGGAACATTCTTTCTGCATCTAACCTGTCTAAACCCGTCAGAATTTTAAACGTTTCTATGAGATCCCCTCTCATTCTTCTGAACTCCAGTGAATACAAGCCCAGTTGATCCAATCTTTCTTGATAGGTCAGTCCCGCCATCCCGGGAATCAGTCTGGTGAACCTTCGCTGCACTCCCTCAATAGCAAGAATGTCCTTCCTCAAGTTAGGAGACCAAAACTGTACACAATACTCCAGGTGTGGCCTCACCAAGGCCCTGTACAACTGTAGCAACACCTCCCTGCCCCTGTATTCAAATCCCCTTGCTATGAAGGCCAACATGCCATTTGCTTTCTTAACCGCCTGCTGTACCTGCATGCCAACCTTCAATGACTGATGTACCATGACACCCAGGTCTCGTTGCACCTTCCCTTTTCCTAATCTGTCACCATTCAGATAATAGTCTGTCTCTCTGTTTTTACCACCAAAGTGGATAACCTCACATTTATCCACATTATACTTCATCTGCCATGCATTTGCCCACTCACCTAACCTATCCAAGTCACTCTGCAGCCTAATAGCATCCTCCTCGCAGCTCACACTGCCACCCAACTTAGTATCATCTGCAAATTTGGAGATACTGCATTTAATCCCCTCGTCTAAATCATTAATGTACAATGTAAACAGCTGGGGCCCCAGCACAGAACCTTGCGGCACTCCACTAGTCACTGCCTGCCATTCTGAAAAGTACCCGTTTACTCCTACTCTTTGCTTCCTGTCTGACAACCAGTTCTCAATCCACGTCAGCACACTACCCCCAATCCCATGTGCTTTAACTTTGCACATTAATCTCTTGTGTGGGACCTTGTCGAAAGCCTTCTGAAAGTCCAAATATACCACATCAACTGGTTCTCCTTTGTCCACTTTACTGGAAACATCCTCAAAAAATTCCAGAAGATTTGTCAAGCATGATTTCCCTTTCACAAATCCATGCTGACTTGGACCTATCATGTCACCATTTTCCAGATGCACTGCTATGACATCCTTAATAATTGATTCCATCATTTTACCCACTACTGAGGTCAGGCTGACCGGTCTATAATTCCCTGTTTTCTCTCTCCCTCCTTTTTTAAAAAGTGGGGTTACATTGGCTACCCTCCACTCCATAGGAACTGATCCAGAGTCAATGGAATGTTGGAAAATGACTGTCAATGCATCCGCTATTTCCAAGGCCACCTCCTTAAGTACTCTAGGATGCAATCCATCAGGCCCTGGGGATTTATCGGCCTTCAATCCCATCAATTTCCCCAAAACAATTTCCCGACTAATAAAGATTTCCCTCAGTTCCCCCTCCTTACTAGACCCTCTGACCCCTTTTATATCCGGAAGGTTGTTTGTATCCTCCTTAGTGAATACCGAACCAAAGTACTTGTTCAATTGGTCCGCCATTTCTTTGTTCCCCGTTATGACTTCCCCTGATTCTGACTGCAGTGGACCTACGTTTGTCTTCACCAACCTTTTTCTCTTTACATACCTATAGAAACTTTTGCAATCCGCCTTAATGTTCCCTGCAAGCTTCTTCTCGTACTCCATTTTCCCTGTCCTAATCAAACCCTTTGTCCTCCTCTGCTGAGTTCTAAATTTCTCCCAGTCCCCAGGTTCGCTGCTATTTCTGGCCAATTTGTATGCCACTTCCTTGGCTTTAATACTATCCCTGATTTCCCTAGATAGCCACGGTTGAGCCACCTTCCCCTTTTTATTTTTACGCCAGACAGGAATGTACAATTGTTGTACTTCATCCATGCGGTCTCTAAATGTCTGCCATTGCCCATCCACAGTCAACCCCCTAAGTATCATTCGCCAATCTATCCTAGCCAATTCACGCCTCATACCTTCAAAGTTACCCTTCTTTAAGTTCTGGACCATGGTCTCTGAAATTACTGTTTCATTCTCCATCCTAATGCAGAATTCCACCATATTATGGTCACTCTTCCCCAAGGGGCCTCGCACAATGAGATTGCTAATTAATCCTCTCTCATTACACAACACCCAGTCTAAGATGGCCTCCCCCCTAGTTGGTTCCTCAACATATTGGTCTAGAAAACCATCCCTTATGCACTCCAGGAAATCCTCCTCCACCGTATTGCTTCCAGTTTGGCTAGCCCAATCTATGTGCATATTAAAGTCACCCATTATAACTGCTACACCTTTATTGCATGCACCCCTAATTTCCTGTTTGATGCCCTCCCCAACATCCCTATTACTGTTTGGAGGTCTGTACACAACTCCTACTAACGTTTTTTGCCCTTTGGTGTTCTGCAGCTCTACCCATATAGATTCCACATCATCCAAGCTAATGTCTTTCCTAACTATTGCATTAATCTCCTTTTTAACCAGCAATGCTACCCCACCTCCTTTTCCTTTTATTCTATCCTTCCTGAATGTTGAATACCCCTGAATGTTGAGTTCCCAGCCCTGATCATCCTGGAGCCACGTCTCCGTAATCCCAATCACATCATATTTGTTAACATCTATTTGCACAATTAATTCATCCACCTTATTGCGGATACTCCTTGCATTCAGACACAAAGCCTTCAGGCTTATTTTATTAACACCCTTTGTCCTTTTAGAATTTTGCTGTACAGTGGCCCTTTTTGTTTTTTGCCTTGGGTTTCTCTGCCCTCCACCTTTCCTCATCTCCTTTCTGTCTTTTGCTTTTGTCTCCTTTTTGTTTCCCTCTGTCTCCCTGCATTGGTTCCCATCCCCCTGCCATATTAGTTTAAATCCTCCCCAACAGCACTAGCAAACACTCCCCCTAGGACATTGGTTCCAGTCCTGCCCAGGTGCAGACCGTCCGGTTTGTACTGGTCCCACCTCCCCCAGAACCGGTCCCAATGCCCCAGGAATTTGAATCCCTCCCTGCTGCACCACTGCTCAAGCCACGTATTCATCTGCGCTATCCTGCGATTCCTACTCTGACTATCACGTGGCACTGGTAGCAATCCCGAGATTACTACTTTTGAGGTCCTACTTTTTAATTTAGCTCCTAGCTCCTTAAATTCGTTTCGTAGGACCTCATCCCTTTTTTTGCCTATGTCGTTGGTACCAATGTGCACCACGACAACTGGCTGTTCTCCCTCCCATTTCAGAATGTCCTGCACCCGCTCCGAGACATCCTTGACCCTTGCACCAGGGAGGCAACATACCATCCTGGAGTCTCGGTTGCGGCCGCAGAAACGCCTATCTATTCCCCTCACAATTGAATCCCCTATCACTATTGCTCTCCCACTCTTTTTCTTGCCCTCCTGTGCAGCAGAGCCAGCCACGGTGCCATGAACTTGGCTGCTGCTGCCCTCCCCTGATGAGTCATTCCCCTCAACAGTACCCAAAGCGGTGTATCTGTTTTGCAGGGGGATGACCACAGGGGACCCCTGCACTACCTTCCTTGCTCTACTCTTCCTGCTGGTCTTCCATTCCCTATCTGGCTGTGGACCCTTTCCCTGCGGTAAGACCAACTCACTACACGTGATACTCACGTCATTCTCAGCATCGTGGATGCTCCAGAGTGAATCCACCCTCAGCTCCAACTCCGCAACGCGGGCCGTCAGGAGCTGGAGGTGGACACACTTCCCGCACACGTAGTCGTCAGGGACACTGGAGTCATCCCTGAGTTCCCACATGGTACAGGAGGAGCATAACACCCGACCGAGCTCTCCTGCCATGACTGAACCCTTAGATACACTTAAACTGGTAATAACAATGTTAAAAGTTACTGACTAATATAAGAAGAAAAAGAAAAACTACTCACCAATCACCAGCCAATCACTTACCCCCTAGGCTGTGACGTCACCTTTGTTTCTTTGCCTTCTCCCTGTAGCTGCACCGGCACGCCTCTCGCCGACCCCGGACTCGCGCTGCTCCGAGCTCCCGCCTCCTCGACTGACTGCTCGAACTGCTCGACTCCCGCTGGCCTTTATAGGCCTCTCGCCGACCCCGGACTCGCGCTGCTCCGAGCTCCCGCCTCCTCGACTGACTGCTCGAACTGCTCGACTCCCGCTGGCCTTTATAGGCCTCTCGCCGACCCCGGACTCGCGCTGCTCCGAGCTCCCGCCTCCTCGACTGACTGCTCCGAGCTCCCGCCTCCTCGACTGACTGCTCGAACTGCTCGACTCCCGCTGGCCTTTATAGGCCTCTCGCCGACCCCGGACTCGCGCTGCTCCGAGCTCCCGCCTCCTCGACTGACTGCTCCGAGCTCCCGCCTCCTCGACTGACTGCTCGAACTGCTCGACTCCCGCTGGCCTTTATAGGCCTCTCGCCGACCCCGGACTCGCGCTGCTCCGAGCTCCCGCCTCCTCGACTGACTGCTCCGAGCTCCCGCTGGCCTTTATAGGCCTCTCGCCGACCCCGGACTCGCGCTGCTCCGAGCTCCCGCCTCCTCGACTGACTGCTCCGAGCTCCCGCTGGCCTTTATAGGCCTCTCGCCGACCCCGGACTCGCGCTGCTCCGAGCTCCCGCCTCCTCGACTGACTGCTCCGAGCTCCCGCCTCCTCGACTGACTGCTCGAACTGCTCGACTCCCGCTGGCCTTTATAGGCCTCTCGCCGACCCCGGACTCGCGCTGCTCCGAGCTCCCGCCTCCTCGACTGACTGCTCCGAGCTCCCGCCTCCTCGACTGACTGCTCGAACTGCTCGACTCCCGCTGGCCTTTATAGGCCTCTCGCCGACCCCGGACTCGCGCTGCTCCGAGCTCCCGCCTCCTCGACTGACTGCTCCGAGCTCCCGCTGGCCTTTATAGGCCTCTCGCCGACCCCGGACTCGCGCTGCTCCGAGCTCCCGCCTCCTCGACTGACTGCTCCGAGCTCCCGCTGGCCTTTATAGGCCTCTCGCCGACCCCGGACTCGCGCTGCTCCGAGCTCCCGCCTCCTCGACTGACTGCTCCGAGCTCCCGCTGGCCTTTATAGGCCTCTCGCCGACCCCGGACTCGCGCTGCTCCGAGCTCCCGCCTCCTCGACAATAGGTCGTCTGCCTTAGGTAGCGGGTATTGGTCCTGTAGCGAGAAACGATTAATAGTTACTTTATAATCGCCGCAAATCCTGACCGTGCCATCACTTTTGAGTACTGGAACAATCGGGCTGGCCCACTCGCTGAATTCCACTGGGGAAAAGATGCCCTCGCGTTGCAGCCTGTCCAGCTCGATTTTCACTCTCTCCTTCATCATGTGAGGTACCGCTCGCGCCTTGTGGTGAATGGGTCATGCCTCTGGGACCAAGTGCATCCGCACCTTCGCCCCGGAAAAGTTTCCAATGCCTGGCTCAAAAAGGGAAGGAAATTTGTTGTTAACCTGGGTACATGAGGCCTCATCGACATGTGATAGCGCTCGGATGTCATCCCAGTTCCAGCGGATTTTGCCCAGCCAGCTCCTTCCAAGCAGTGTGGGGCCATTGCCCGGGACAATCCAGAGTGGCAGTTCGTGCACCGTGCCCTCGTAGGTGACCTTGACCATGGCGCTGCCCAGGACAGTGATAAGCTCTTTGGTGTACATTCTCAGTTTCATGTGGATGGGGCTCAGGGCTGGTCTGAGTGCCATGTTGTACCACAGTCTCTCAAACATCTTTTTACTCATGATGGATTGGCTTGCTCCAGTGTCCAGTTCCATGGTTACGGGTAAGCCATTCAATTATAGGTGGACACTTCGTTGAAAATATGTGCACCCCATGTACTTCGGCATTTGCCTCCTCTCTCTGAGGTTTGAAACTGCTTTGATCCACCATGGAGCGATTTTCCTCTGCCACGTGTTGGTTAGCAGGCGAGCTGCAAGCTCGGAGGTGCCCCATTGTTCCACAGCTCTTGCAAACATACCCTTTGAAGTGGCATGAATAGGCTGAATGGAAGCCTCCACAACGCCAACACGGTGTGAATTGCCCTGCGTTCATCCTTTGTTGCGGACTCTGAGTCATCTGGATCACCTGAGGTCTGCTGGCAGTTGCAGACTCGTTGTTCTGCCCTGTACATTTCTGCTCGCAAACACAGCTCCAGTTATTTTATGAACATTGCTAGCACTTTGTGCTGAGAGATTTGTTTGGTGTTATCAATGGTGGACATAAATGCCTGTGGTATTGCAATGACTTACTGAGGGTCGGTGTCTCCGCAGTCAAAAGTTTTCGTAGGATGGTCTCGTGGCCAATGCCCAGAACAAAAAAGTCTCTGAGCATCTGCTCCAGGTAGCCATCAAACTCACATTGTCCTGCAAGTCGCCTTAGCTCGGCGACGTAGCCCGCCACTTCCTGATGTTCAGACCGCTGGCGCGTGTAGAACCGATACCTCGCCATCAGCACGCTCTCCCTGCTCCCGAACCAGTGTACACATCTCCTCATACGACTTATCTGTGGGTTTCACCAGAGACAGAAGATTCTTCATGAGGCTGTAGGTCGTGCCCCGCAGACTGTGAGGAGGACCGCTCTCCTTTTTGCAGTACTTCCTTCTCCGTCCAGCTCGTTGGCTACAAAGTACTGGTCTAGCCGTTCGACATAGGCTTCCCAGTCTTCACCCTCCGAGAACTTCTCCAGGATGCCTACAGTTTGCTGCATCTTTGCGTTGGATTCGTATACTCGTCGCCAGTTGTTGTGTTCCTAACACAGATGAGACGGCACACAGGGTGGTTTGAAGTAATAGTGACCTCAGTCTTTATTAAGACACTCCAGAGTGAGGAACAGGCCTTATGGGCCGGCTTATATACAGTGCTCCCAAGGGATGCTGGGATCCCTTGGGACTTCAGGGGATGCGCTCCCTGGTGGCGGAATATGGGAGTGCATGCTTTACAGATACACAACAGCCGCAGTCTGAGCTCCCACTGCAGCACCCAGATGTTTGGTTGCTTCCGCTAGTGCTGCAGTGGAGGCTGAGACATCAGTCATCTATCGCGGAATCATGGACCCACCATAAGTGCGCCATTCTGGAAATCGGGAGGTTCAAGCTCTGCACAACGCCCTGTGGAAAGTTGGTGCTGGAGTCCTCCATGTTCCTTGACAGTGACAACAGGCTCTCGGGCAGGCCTGCCAACTCACCAAGCAGTTCTGTGCACATGCCCATCATCCTTTTTCTGCAGGCCGTCCCATTGAAGTCCTCATCTGAGTTCTGTGCACCAGAATTCGTGTGTGATCCCGCCCTCCAGGGAGCTAGCACTTGCACTATCCTTTCCCCCGGCACTGGCTGCAGACCACTCGTGCCCGGTGACTCACCACGTGCCTCTATACTCCCCTCTAAAGTACGGGCAGTGACCGTTTCTGAGCTGGTGCCTGGGAGTATGAGATCGAGCAATGGTGTCCCTTGTCCTCCATCACTCTGCTCTGCAAGAGAGAAGGAAGTATGTCAGTGAGCATTGTTTGGGTGCTGTGGCTGTCATGGTTGAATAGCTGGCAGTATGTGCAAGCTGTGAGATTGGGTGTGAGGATGAGGTGAAGCTATAAATGTGAGGAATGAATCATAATTGATGGAGATTGTCGGTAGGTGAGTGATGAGGCTGTGGTGCACTGAGCAGTGTGTGAGGCTAGTGGGGCAGTTGGTGAGAGATGGCATTTAAGATGAATTCACTGACCTTGACCAGTCGTGTGAGGTCATTGAACTTTTTGCGGCACTGCATCCAGATCCTCAGGCCAAGACTGCTGGCTTTGATGGCATCTGCTCCCATTGCTGCCTTTGAGTTTGTTTGGAGGGCCCTATGGATAGAGGACCTCCCTTCTCTTGTCCACTTCCTTCACCAAGGCCTCAAGTGCAGCATCTGAGACCCTTTGTGCACGCTCCCTTCCCTGTTGCGCCATAATTCATTGTTCTCCTTGCTCACATTCTCTAGCCCAGCCACTTCATTGGATATATTCAAGAGGAAGTTAGATATGGCCCTTACGGCTAAGGGGGTCAAGGGGTATGGAGAGAAAGCAGGAAAGGGGTACTGAGGGAATGATCAGCCATGATCTTATTGAATGGCGGTGCAGGCTCGAAGGGCCGAATGGCCTACTCCTGCACCTATTTTTTTGTTTCTATGTTTCCAGCACCATATCCAGCCACAATGCACCTTCCCTTTAAGAGGTGCAGGCTGGCTTTAAGTGTTGGTAGCCTCGCATGAAGTTGGGCCCGCTGCTGAGGTGCTGAACTACTGAACAGTGCATTTAGCGCATCCTCACCGCTGCAATTATTTTGATTAGCAGGAGGCATGAAGTTTACGTGCATCGCAATCTCCGTGTCCATTTTTGGGCCGTGTCCAAGACCACAGCATCATAATGTTACACACAGCATTGTAACATTACACACAGCAGTGTAACAGTGAAGACAGCATCGTAACATTATACACGGCATCGTAACATTACACACAGCAGTGTAACAGTGAAGACAGCATCGTAACATTACACACGGAATCGTAACATTACACACAGCATCCTAACATTGGACACAGCACCATGACCTCCTAATCTTGCCTTTCTATACTTTCTTTCTTTCTTCTCTAGTTTTTTCCATTATGATTTTTACTCCTTTGTCTGTCATTCCCTCTGATCGGTCGGCTCTTCATTTTTCTCAGATATGTAAGCGATAGGTGCTCGACATTGACAGTGTTTGGTTTGGGATCAATAGGAAAGAACATGCAAAGTACAGAGTAATTGATGTCGTGGAGGGAATTATGAAGCAGCAGCACAGTCCAGGATTGTACTGATTATAAGCCATGACTAGGTGCAGTTAGACATCCCGCCGATGTGAGTCACTGTTTGTGGCTCGTTCCTAAAAGACACTGGTTAAATTTTTGTTTAATTTTGGTGCTTTAACAAGTTATGACGATTCTTTGCAGCTCAACACCAGTTATCAACATTGAGGTGAATGTCACATTTTCGCCGAAGATGGTGCCCCTGTCTTTCTCAACATCCGATGGGCAAGAGAAAATTGTTCAAGCTTCTGTGTGTTTTACTGCTCAATCGAATTTTGGATCATTAGGTAATGCCTGAGTGACCCTACAGGATGCAGAAGGGAATTTCAGCTGCACCTTTGTCCTGGTTTTGATGGGGACAAAAAAGGATTGATGGGGTTGGGATCATTTTATGCAGTTTGTTGTTGTGGTCTTCCGAGTAACAGGCTTCAAAATGAATATAGGAACAGGAGGAGGCCATTCAGCCCCTCGAGCCTGTACCGCCATTCAATGAGATCATGGCGATCTGCGACCTAACTCCATACATCCGCCTGTGGCCCATATCCCTTAATATCTTTGGTTAACAAAATCTATCAGTCTCAGATTTAAAATTAACAATTTCTCCAGCATCAATTGCCATTTGCAGAAGAGAGTTCTAAATTTCTACCACCCTTTGGGGTCAAGTTTCGGCCTGAGTTGCTCCTATTTTTTTGGAGCAACTAGTTTAGAATGGAGTATCTTAGAAATTGTAATTCTCAGCCTTTAGTTTGCTCCAGTTCTGGTGAGTTAGAACAGTTTCATTTTAGAACAGATTTTTTTTTCAAAAGAGGGCGTGTCCGGTCACTTGCGCCTGTTTTGCAAGTTTAGGCAGCAAAAACTTACTCCAAACTAACTTAGAATGGAGTAAGTGTAGATTTTTGTACGCTCAGAAAAACCTTGCCTACACTTTACAAATCAGGCGTAGGGAACGAGGGGGTGGGGGGGGGGGGGTTTACAAACATTAAACACCACTTTTACAAATAAAGAGACATCATCAATAATAAATGATAAATAAATCAATAAATCAACCAATAAATCAATCTCAAAAATTTTTTTAAAAAAAATTAAAAATCACTCAATAAATAAAAAATGATTTTTACTCACCTACTGCAGCACCAGGGAGAAGAGGGGGGGGGAAGGAAGAGAAGAAGATGGGGGGGGGGGGGGAAGAGAGAATACGATGAAGAAGCCCCGCACGCAGCCGATGCTGGGCTGCCGCCGCCGACTCTTCGGGTGGGGCCGCCCCAGCGAGAGGCCGGGCGGGCAGGCCCCGCCGCCGAGGTAAGATGCACAGACCACTCGGCCTGGGATAGGGTCGTCGCCCCGGAGACAGGATGCCGGCAACTACTACGCACGCGCCGCGCCGAGGTGGGATTGGGCCGACAGCTATCTGAGAATCGCGAGGTAAGTATTCGGCGCAATTTTTGTTCTATAAATTAGGCGGGTCTCTCCGATGTACGCCATTCTAGCGGCCGGCCGAAACCTGACCCCATTGTGTGTAGAAGTGTTTCCTAATTTCAGTCCTGAAAGGCCTGGCTCTAATTTCTAGTCTGTGCCACCTAGTCCCAGACTCCCCAACCAGCGGGAATCATCATCATCACCCTAGGCGCTCCCTCGAACCAGGATGACTTGCTTCCACATGAGTTCACAGATGGTTCAATGAAGGACCTGATGTTCCAGTCCTGAACTCCAATTGAGGGGGTGGAAGATGCCTGTGTGTGGATTTTTTTAACGTGTGGTGGCCGTTGCACACCAGCCACCACATGGGCTTGACAAAGCTAGTGGCAAGGGTTAACCAGGACGACTGGAGACCTACTCTGCTGCACGGATCTAGTGCGCACATATCGCAGTGTGGGCTGGCCTGTGCTGCCCCTCGCCCCTTCTGGGCCCCGTATCCTCATTCACCGCATTACTGCCACGATCTCTTGCCGCTCCTCTGCCACAAACATTCGCCGCACCTTCACCACGATCCCTCACCGCTCCTCCACCACATCTCTATCTACCCTATCTGCTCCCCTTAATATCTTGAAAAATATTAAGAGGCATTGGATAGGTAACTGGAAACATTAGACATTCGGGGTTAGACATTTAACTCCATACCGCCTGATTTTTCAGCGCTACGGGTGCCGACTCCGAATTCCAGGCCCCCCTGATCTATCTCCGACCCCAGCCCTGACGTAGCCCCTTCTGATAGCACTTTCGAACCCCCAAGAATACTGCAGGCCCCCTGATCATCCTCCTACCCCAGCCCTGACCTCCTAACGTCCCCTACCTCCAGACAGCACACACGACCACCCCAACAATATTGCAGGCCCACCACACGATCTTCTTACCCGACCCTCAACTGCTCTCCGATCACGGACTTCGAGGCCAACCTGTTCCTCCTCCAGACCCACGCGATGCAACCCAGTCATTTACCCGGGAAATGGAGCATCAACTTGCATGGGCTCCTACTGCCACGCCATCTACATGATAATGAGATCCGAGACCCAAAATTCAACACTCCTCAGACCTCCACATTTGAGCGGGGCTGTTAGCACTCTGTGGGTAAGCTGCCCAAAAATGGATGCTACCGAATTTATAGGCCTCAGAATTTATGGGCCCGAACTTGGTCAAAGCTAAGGCCCGCTGAGATACCCGACGGTACTTTGGGCGGGAGATTCCTCAAAAAAACCTGCAAAGACCTCCCGCCGGCAAGAAAACGGCTTACGCCCTGTATGTGGGCGGCAGCGAGCGGGAGCCCCCAATCTCGGCGGCAAATGCAATCCACGGCAAACAGCTGCCGAGGATTGAGTCGGGGCCAGGGAGGGGGGGCACATAAAAATAAACATTTACACAGAAACAAAACACTGTAAAACCTTCAGGGGACCCCATTCACCTGAATTGCTGTAAAAAATAAATAAATAAAAGATGTCTAACCTTTTTTTGCAGGTCTTCATACTTACCGCTGGGGTTAGACCTGCCTCCACCCAACGGTCCTTCCCCTGCTGCCGCTGACTCCCGCCTGGAGCGATCTGGCAGCTCGGCGGGTGGGAGGGAGGGAGGACACTTATTCGCCTTGCGCGTTAGCGGCCCTCTGGGTGGTTCCCAGCGGTCCTCCCCCCCCCCCCCCCCCTCCCCCGCTGGCGGGAGGCCTAGAGGGAACTAGCATCGAGGGGAGACCACCCAGAAAATTCGGCGGCAACGGGCGGTGAGTGCACCAAGTTCGAGGCCTATGTGTTTTAATAATTTTATTTGCATACTTTATAGATTTTAAGAATTCATTTGCTAATTATACCATAAACCTGGATACAAAGCAGAAGAATAAAAGAGTGATGTTTACAAAGAATGATGGGACTCGTGACTCGATGTCGGATTCTGTGAGGATCTCATCTGCTGTCTGTAAAAACTACTCACTCATTGTGCAGGTAAATGGGAGTGGGAATGCAAAGTTTGTTGTATTCTTTCATTTATAATCGTGAGGTGTTCATGTACACCTTCTCCAGGGCTTGAGTACACAATCTGAGCTGATATCTCCGTGCAGTGCTGAGGGAGTGCTGTATTGTTCTGAAGAGATTTTAAACCAAGGTCCCATCTGACTGTTCAGGTGGATATTAAAGATCCTATGACACCATTTGCCATTATCCTGGCAACACTCAGCCCTCAACTAACAGCAAACACACATTAACTGGTCAATTATCTCGTAAATTGGTTGCCATATTTGCCTACATAACACCTGCAACAGCTTCTGTTCCCACACCCGCATCATTACCTCTGGTTTACCCCAGGATCTATTCTTGCTCCCCTCCTATTTCTCATCTACAAGGTGCCCCCAGCGACATCATCCAGAAACAGTGTCAGTTTCCACACGTATGCTGCCGCCATTATCTCCGGTCCCCGCCACTGACTCCATCCCTCTCCCTAGCATCTGTCTGAGGCTGAACCAGACTGTTCGCAAACTTGGTGTCATATTTGACCCTGAAATGAGCTTCTGACCACATATCCGCAGCATAACTAAGACTGGCTATTTCCACCTCTGTAACATTGCTCATCTCCGCCCTTGCCTCAACTCATTCGCTGCTGAAACCCTCATCCATGCCTTTGTTGACTATTCCAACGCACTACTGGCTGGCCTCCCACATTCTACCCTATGTAAACTTGAGGTGATCCAAAACTTGGCTGCCCATGTCCTAACTCGCACCAAGTCCCGATCACCCATCACCACCTGTGCTCGCTGACCTACATTGGCCCCCGGTTAAGCAATGCTTCGATTCTAAAATTTTCAACCTGTTTTCAAATCTCTCCGTGGCCTCACCCCTCCCTATCTCTGTAATCTCCTCCAGCCCCACATCCCCCGAGGTATCTGAACTTCTCTAATTCTGCCCTCTTGAGCATCCCCGATTTTAATCGCTACACCATTGGTGGCCGTGCCTTCAGCTGCCTGGGCCCTACGCTCTGGAATTCCCTCCCTGAACCACTTTGCCTTTCCACCTCTCACTAGCACTTTACTTAAAAGCTATTTCTTTACCAAGCTTTTAGTCATTGCGTCTAATATCTCCTGTCAGTTTTTGTCTGATTACTTTCCTTTGTTTCTTTTTTATTCATTCACGGGATGTGGGCATCACTGGTAAGGCCGGCACTTTTTGCCCATCCATAATTGCCCTCAAGGAGGTGGTGGTGAGCTGTGTTCTTGAATACAACTGAGGGGCTCGCTGGGCCATTTCAGGGCAGTTAAGGGTTAACCACATTGCTGTGGGTCTGGAGTCACATATTGGCCAGACTGGGTAAGGGCGGCTGGTCTCCTTCCCTAAAGGATATGAGTGAAGCAGATGGGTTTTATGACCATCTGATAGTTCCATGGTCACCATTACTGATACCAGCTTTTTATTCCAGATTTATTTAATTAACTGAATTTAAATTCCCCAGCTGCCGTGGTGGGATTTTAACTCGTGTCTCTGGATCAATAATCCAGTCCTGGATTACTGGCCCAGTAACATAACCACTATGCTACCATATTCCTGTACTGTACCGTAGAACCTTAGAACATTTTTCTACATTAAAGTGTTGTGTAAGTTCAAGTCGATCTTCTTGTAATTTGATAGGAAAATATTTTAGTTTCCATCAGTTGACTTTTGTGGTAAGAATTGAACTGCCCTAATATGGATTAAAATTTTGGTTAACAAATGTTGTTCTTTAATTTCAGCTTTGTACAATTGATTGTGTCTCTGCAATTAATGTCGAGGTGAACTATAAACTGCACAAGATTGAAGAGAATGCTGGACTACCCTCACCAGTTCTTGATAAATTTACCAACCCTTTCACACATTTTGAGGTAAAAAAATTACATTTTTAAAAAATGACATACGAGAAAAACGGATGAATTATAGCTGTTTAACCTTAATTGCGCCCATGGTTATACTTTAGAGATTATGAATGACTCAACATTTTATCATTGCTTTGGGTTATCCTTATATAATACAGCACAGAAGGAGGTCATTCAGTCTATCGTGCCTGTGCCGGCTCTTTGAAAGAGCGTTCCAATTAGACCCACTCCCTCGCTCTTTCACCACAGTCCTGCAAACGTTTCCCCTGTTTTTTTGAGTCACTATCACATCTGCTCCCACCGCCCGTTCAGGCAGCGCATTCCAGATCACAACATCTCGCTGCGTAAAAAACGTAATCCTCAGCTCACCTCTGCTTCTTATTGCCAATGATCTTAAACCTGAGTCCTCTGGTTACTGACCATCCTATCGCTGGAAACACTTTCTCTCAATTTTACAATGTCAAAATCTTTTATAATTTGGAACATCTCCAGTAAATCTCCCTTTAACCTTCTCTGTTCTAAGGAGAACAACCCCAGCTTCTCCAGTCTCCCCACACAACTGGCGTCCCTCATCCTGTGTGCCATTCTAGTAAATCTGCCCTGCACCCTCACCAGGTAATGTCTGCCGCTGTGACTCAGGATCCATTTTATTTATGCCGATCTGCGAAGTGCTTTGGCTGTTTCTTCTCATTGAAAGCACTGTATAAATGCAAGTTCTTGTTTGTAATGTAGGAATTTCTGAATGTACAGGACGACCAAAGTAATAAAAACTATCTCCAGATTAACCCACTTGAGATAGGGATACAATTCTGGATATCCCTGGCAATCTAACACAGTCTGATAGGCACAGTGCGAGATACACAGTCTGATAGACACAGTGCTGGATACACAGTCTGATAGGCACAGTGCTGGATACACAGTCTGATAGACACAGTGCTGGATGCACAGTCTGATAGACACAGTGCTAGATACACAGTCTGATAGACACAGTGATGGATACACAGTCTGATAGACACCGTGCTGGATACACAGTCTGATAGACACCGTGCTGGATACACAGTCTAATAGACACCGTGCTAGATACGCAGTCTGATACACAGTGCTGGATACGCAGTCTGATAGACACAGTGCTAGATACACAGTCTGATAGATACACAGTCTGATAGACACAGTGCTTTTTTAATTAAGCCCTAAAATAAACTTACCATAGTGGGGAGGGTTTTTAAAAATAAAATGTGTTTTTATAACTTTTTATTTTAAAATATTTCTGTGTACTTTTAAACACTTGCGCCTGTAATAGTAGGTTATGCGCCTGCTTTTTTAGGCGCAAGATTTTAAAGGACATTTGCTGGGCAAGATATTCGTAAATATCGGAAATCTTGCCCTGCAAGTGTCCTCGCTCCAAATCTGCGGATGATCTGTCAAGCCAGAAACTTGACAGATCAGAAAAGCCGGTTTTCAGCGCATGTGCCTTTCCGGGTCTGTAGACACTTCGTATGGACCCGGGACATTGGAATTTCAGGGCCATTATATGAGGCTGTTAAAATTCTATTCTATTCTAAAATTCTGTTCCTATGATAATTTTGTGATTAATATTTAGCATATAATGCGTGGGTAACGTTTACATCTCGACCTTGTTTTTTCTTTCAGCTCCAATTTCAGAAGGACTGTGGTTCTGATAATATCTGCAATGCAACTCTGAAATTGGAAGCCAAGCTGCCACAGTAAGTTGATAATTGGTTATATAATGGTGCCTGTGTGAGTATGCTGATACGCCCTATGTTTTGTATGTGTATATGGCACAGGATCATCTATTTATACTTGTAGATCAGGAGCAGATTTGGGTGCAGGTTTCAAATACCAAGGGACATAAATTAAAACATAGGAGGGCCGAAATTGCCCCCTTCGATAAGGCCTCTGGCTGGCCACAGGGTGGTGTGGAATGGCCACCGACTCTCCGTGAAGGGGCTGCCATTTTAGAAATTGCCCTTCCTCAGGTGTGGAGCAGTGTCCGGGATCGCTCCGCCCATCTTCCCACCGCAGCGTGCACGCACCAATCCCTTACCGTCTGGTGGGGATCCCCTTGCAAAATTGTCCCTCCGGAGCGGCCCTTCCGCGGGCCGGTCCCCACCCCCCAGCTTTTGTTGTCGGTGCACGCTCTGTGAAATGGCGGTGCGGCCACTCTTAAAGGGGAGGGCGCACTGCCGCGGCCACCATGGATTTTTTTGTCAGTTAACTGCCAGGTCGGGCTGACGGCTATGCCCCTGGGTTCGGCCGGGCTCCAATAGGCAGGCTGGCACCCCTTTTTGTGTGCCAGGCCACTGGCCCAGCCGAAACCCTCCCTGGTGGCCCAGTAGTCCGAACTGAAATAAATGCAGGGTTTGCAACGGTCCTCCCCTTTAACTGAAGGGGAGAAACGTTGTGACTCAGCAGCGCAGCACTGATGACTGACAGTGGCGGACACTACGTCCTGCCCCCTTGATGATCCATTTCCACCCCGCTGGAAAAAAAACCCTGAGGAGCTGAATTTCTCTGGATAGGCCACTGCATCCGTTGCAGAACACTTCAAAAACGGTAGATGTGCCCTGTTTCCGGCGGAGGGCAATTTCTACCCCAGAGTGTTAGTAGCAAGAAGGTAATACAGATCTAACATTTATACACGAAATGTAATGGAATTGTGGCCTAAGTTACCAGGGAAGGCTATTGAAGGTAACAGTATCCGGTGATGGTGGGTGTGGTGTGTAACAGTGCCCGGTGATGGTGGGTGTGGTGTGTAACAGTGCCCGGTGATGGTGGGTGTGGTGTGTAACAGTGTCCGGTGATGGTGGGTGTGGTGTGTAACAGTGCCCGGTGATGGTGGGTGTGGTGTGTAACAGTATCCGGTGATGGTGGGTGTGGTGTGTAACAGTGTCCGGTGATGGAGAGTGTATTGTGTAACAGTGTCCGGTGATGGTGGGTGTGGTGTGTAATAGTGCCCGGTGATGGTGAGTGTGGTGTGTAACAGTATCCGGTGATGGTGGGTGTGGTGTGTAACAGTGTCCGGTGATGGTGGGTGTGGTGTGTAACAGTATCCGGTGATGGTGGGTGTGGTGTGTAACAGTGTCCGGTGATGGAGAGTGTATTGTGTAACAGTATCCGGTGATGGTGGGTGTGGTGTGTAACAGTGCCCGGTGATGGTGGGTGTGGTGTGTAACAGTGTCCGGTGATGGTGGGTGTGGTGTGTAACAGTGCCCGGTGATGGTGAGTGTGGTGTGTAACAGTATCCGGTGATGGTGGGTGTGGTGTGTAACAGTGTCCGGTGATGGTGGGTGTGGTGTGTAACAGTATCCGGTGATGGTGGGTGTGGTGTGTAACAGTGTCCGGTGATGGAGAGTGTATTGTGTAACAGTATCCGGTGATGGTGGGTGTGGTGTGTAACAGTGCCCGGTGATGGTGGGTGTGGTGTGTAACAGTGTCCGGTGATGGTGGGTGTGGTGTGTAACAGTGCCCGGTGATGGTGGGTGTGGTGTGTAACAGTATCCGGTGATGGTGGGTGTGGTGTGTAACAGTGTCCGGTGATGGAGAGTGTATTGTGTAACAGTGTCCGGTGATGGTGGGTGTGGTGTGTAATAGTGCCCGGTGATGGTGGGTGTGGTGTGTAACAGTGTCCGGTGATGGTGAGTGTGGTGTGTAACAGTATCCGGTGATGGTGGGTGTGGTGTGTAACAGTGTCCGGTGATGGTGGGTGTGGTGTGTAACAGTATCCGGTGATGGTGGGTGTGGTGTGTAACAGTGTCCGGTGATGGAGAGTGTATTGTGTAACAGTATCCGGTGATGGTGGGTGTGGTGTGTAACAGTATCCGGTGATGGTGGGTGTGGTGTGTAACAGTGCCCGGTGATGGTGGGTGTGGTGTGTAACAGTGTCCGGTGATGGTGGGTGTGGTGTGTAACATGATGAATATTCACAATTGGTCTTGTTTTGCTAATGCAAATTATAACTGTTTTCAGAAACTTTATGTGGATTGTTGGCAAGACAAAAGAAGTGAGTTTGAAGATTCTTCTGTCCAATGCTGGAGAGGATTCATATCTCACCACCATGGACCTGTCCTACCCAAAGAGCCTTTACTTCAAAAAGGGGATCTCAAAACCACTGGTGCGATGAAATTCTGACGAAGGAATTATAGCTGAAATATCGGGAGAGTTTCAAGAATGGGGGTGGGGGGCAGTGGGGGGGCGGAGGGGGGGTGGGGGCGGTGGTGGGGGGAGTTGGTGTCAAGTCCGAAGTAAAAGTAGTAGAAACTGGACCCAACACCAACTTCTGGGTTTAACGTTTGACTGCGAGCGTCTGAGTCGGTCTGATGCTGGGCACGGGCGGGGCGCTGCTGGGCACGGGCGGGGCGCTGCTGGGCACGGGCGGGGCGCTGCTGGGCACGGGTGGGGCGCTGGTGGGCGGGGCGGTGGGCACGGGCGGGGCGCTGGTGGGCACGGGCGGGGTATGCTGGGCACGGGCGGGTCGATGGTGGGCACATGATAATGAGGCAATTTTCAATTGAATTAAACAGGCATTTGAATTTTTCACCACCAGCAGGGGTTTCCTGTGAAAAGGTTGCAAGTTTCAGGTGTACTTCATGTAAATCTTTAATGCTCAGATTGCCCGATCTGAATAAAGTCTCAAACCGGCTGCAACTGTGAGTTCCCTCTCGGAAACGTTTTGCAGAGAGTTCTTCTGACTGAGAAGTTTGTAAGCTTTCAAACGGACACCTGCAGGTTGGGGGAGTGCCATGGATGTTTTCGACGTCGAACAAGGAAGACAATCACCATCCACTGCAGCAACAACGTGCCATGGTGGGATCAGCACGTGCACAGGAGGGAGGTGCAGAACAGCAGAGAGGAGAGCAGAGTGGACCTGTGGCAGGTGGTGAGAGAACCAACACGAGGAAAAAACCTAATTGACCTCGCCCTCACCAAACTACCTGTCGCAGATCCATCTGACCATGACAGCATTCATAGCAGTGACCACTGCAAAGTCATTGTGGGGATGAAATCCAGTCTGAGTCATATTGTGTGGGGTGCTAAATGGGATAGATTCAGAAAGATCTAGCAGCTCAAAAATGGGCATTCATGAGGCGCTGTGGGCCATCAGCAGCAGCAGAATTATATACCACCACAATCTGTAAATCTCATGGCCCGGTATATCCCTCACTCTACCATTACCATCAAGCCAGGGGACTAACCCTGGTACAATGAGGAGTGTAGAAGAGCATGCCAGGAGCAGCACCAGGCGTACCTAAAAATGAGGTACCAACCTAGAGAAGCTGCAACACAGGTCTACATGCATGCTAAGCAGCGGAAGCAGCATGCTATAGACAGAGCTAAGCGATCCCACAATCAACAGATCAGATCAAAGCTCTGCAGTCCTGCTACATCCAGTCGTGAATGGTGGTGGACAATTAAACAACTAACGGGAGGAGAAGGCTCCATGAATATCCCCATCCTCAATGATGGCGGAGCCCAGCACGCAACTGCAAAAGACAAGGCTGAAGCGTTTGCAACCATCTTCAGCCAGAAGTGCCGAATGGATGATCCATATCAGCCTCCTCCTGACGTCCCCACTATCACAGAAGCCAGTCTTCAGCTAATTCGATTCACTCCACTGAATTAACTGGATACAGCAAAGGCTATGGGCCCCAACAACATTACGGCTGTTGTGCTGAAGACTCGTGCTCCAGAACTAGCTGCGCCTCTAGCCAAACTATTCCAGTACAGCTACAACACTGGCACCTATCCGACAATATTGAAAACTGCCCAGGTATGTCCTGTCCACAAAAAAGCCCTTTGACATTCAATGGTATTACCATCGCTGAATCATTCATCGTCAACACCCCAGGGGATCACTCCCCAGTCCATCTACAAGGCACAAGTCAGGAGTGTGATGGAACACTCTCCATTTGCCTGGATGGGTGTAGCTCCAACAACACTCAAGAAGCTCGACACCATCCAGGACAAAGCAGTCTGCTTGACTGGCACCCCATCCACCACCTTCAACATTCACTCCCTCCACTACCGATGCACCTTGGCTGCAGTGTGCACCATCTACAAGATGCACTATAGCAACTCGCCAAGGCTTCTTTGGCAGCACCTCCCAACCCGTGACCTAGAAGGACAAGGGCATCAGGCGCATAGGGACACCATCACCTCCACGTTCCCCTCCAAGTCACACACCATCCTCATTTGGAAGTATGTTGGCTGTTCCTTCATCGTCGCTGGGTCACAATCCTGGAACTCCCTCCCTAACAGCACTGTGGGAGCACCTTCACCACACGGACTGCAGTGGTTCAAGAAGGTGGCTCATCACCACCTTCTCAAGGGGCAATTAGGGATGGGCAATAAATGCCGGCCTTGCCAATGATGCCCACATCCCATAAATGACAAAAAAAAAGCTGAAAAGGTCATTTAGTTATTCTGACTGGAACAAATAACAGAAGTAGGCCACCACCATTAACCCCCTTCCCACACACAATAGTGCTTCAACGCGCACCCACCCACCCATACCCGCCCAATGAGTGCCGTTAAGTATCTACGGTCATCATGAAGAAAGTGAGTTGGCACTCCGGGTGCAATAATGGGTAAGATATGGAAGTGATGCTAAGCAATACATTTTATGTGGCATTATTAAAAAAACAAACTCAACAACATATCATTTTGTCAAACAACCATGTGCATACTGTTGGTGAATTACAAATGCCTTAACTTGCATTTCTATGTGGTGCATCCCATGTGGCTTCAGCGGAGGTCACTGCTCTGACTGCTGAGATGTTTTTGGCTACTGATCTCTGGACTTTGGAGCCCCTGAGGGCCCCGCCAATGACTGCTCATCCTGCATCTGTGCAGGGGCAGACTCAGCCATCGGGAGACGGTACTGGCTGAGGTGGGGTGGGGGTAGTGGAGGGGGTGGCAATGGGTAAGAAGTGGGAGTGCTTTGAGTGGAGTTCCCACTTCCATGCCTCCATTCACCATCATCCCTCTTCTGGCTAACGCCACATCACTCCTACCACTCTACTGCAGACCAACTTGGTGAAGATCAATGACGCGTTGTAAGGCCACGGATCAGCTACCTGTCATCTTGTTTAAGGCGGCAGACAAGTTTGCATGGCCATGCTAATGGTCTGCATGGACTAATTTGAGAGCCAGGTGTGAAGCTTCTCGGAGGTGGCCATTCTCTCCAAGGCAGACAATCAGGCACTTCCCTGTGCCAGCAATTCAGTACTGTCGGAGCGGGACTCCTCCATCCTCACCACTATCGTGGAGGGTGTGTGTTGCACATCTGTCATTGCCTCGCAAAGTTGCTGATGAACCTCTATCATTCTCCTTTTCAAGGATTGGTTCAGCATCGGTGTCAAACTGACCAAACCTTGGAGAGCATTGCACCCCCAATGCAGACTCTCCACAGCTATCCCTGCCACCAAGTGTCTGCTCGTGTGGACTCATGAATTGTTAATCACCAGGTGAAAACCCAACTAACTCTCTAACTGGACCCACCAAAGTGCAAGTATTTGGGGAGTGGGCAGAGAAGTGGACCTGAGTCCATGATCGGATCAGCCATAATCTTATTGAATGGTGGAGCAGGCTCGAGGGGCCGTATGGCCTACTCCTGCTTCTATTTCTTATGTTCTTATTTACGCGAGTGCTTGGCTGTACGTCCTGTAATGAGGCACCCTCCGAAGGAGTGAGGTCCTGTGAGGAATCGTCATCAGGCATGTCCACAGACTGTTGCTCTGCACATGAAGGCCCTTGAAGACAAAAGAAAGGGATATGAATTAGTCGCTGCAGAGTAACATTCTTGGCAATCACTATACTCAGTCTTCTCATAGTTCAGTCATTGATGAAATGAAGTCAGAGATATTTGTAATTCGGAAGTTGAAATCAGAGAATCCGACCCACTGGCTTTACTTCCGGGTTTTGCAAACACAATCCCCCCTCCCCCACTCGGAACCTGCCTTTGCAATAATATCAGGATCATTAACTCATTTGTTCTCTCCACAGACGATCTGCTCAGTGCCATTTTCAGTTTTTGTTTCAGATTTCCAGCACCTGCAATTTTTTGCGGTTGATTAAGATCAACGTTTATTTAAATCTGGTAGTAGCTTGCTTTAATGTTTGTTTTTATTAGAAGGTAGGACTGCCACAGGATGTTACTCCAGTTAATCATGAACATATGAAAAGACGGGTGAGAAAAGACCAACCTTTGCATTCGATGCTGCAACATCTTATACCACCCTCCCCAGTCACTAATAATGCTTAAATAATCATCAAACTCTGCTTCACAAGGACATTTAGTTCAACAGGAACATATTTCTACAGTGAGAGTCCAGATCCCATCATTGATTTCCTGTTCCCAACAGAAATGTATTTGTTCAGGATGTAATCCGTTGGGATGGGTCATTGCCGAATTGGCACTGTGGAACACTGGCTGAGTTTACATCACTTTGACCGTACCTATGTTTTTGTGCCTCCACAGCTCGCAGATATCAAGTGTACCAATCAAGCAACAACATCTTCCTTATCATTCTTAAGCTGTGAGATTTCCCATCCAGTGTTCAAAAGGACTTCACAAGTAAGTAGTTAAATCATTTTGTCACTTTCACATTTTAAAATGAAAATAAACAGACATTTATCTAAAACAAGAAAATGTACACACACATGTATTTAATCATCCCTCTCCTCCACATGTACACACACACCCTTTCCCCAGGAGGTTACAAGGTTCACCAGGGAGGGATTAGGCCATGAAGAGCTTTTGACACAAGGATGACAATTTTAAATTGGAGGCGTTGGGGGACTGGAAGCTAATGTAAGTCAGCAAGGCCAGGGGTGATACATGAGCGGGACTTGGTGCGGGTATATGTTTACGGATGGTGGAGAATGGGAGACCAGCCAGGAGAGCCCTGGGATAGTTGAGTCTGGTGGTGACAAAGATTTGGATGAGGTTTTCTTTAGCAGATGGGCTGAGGTAGGGACAGAAATGGGCAGTGTTACATAAGGTGGAAGTGATGAAGAAGATATGTGATCAGAAGCTCGACTCGGGGTCAAATAGGACGCCGAGATTGCAAACAGTCTGGCTCAGCCTGAGACAGTGGCTAGGGAGGGGGCAGGAATCGGTGGCTAGGGAAAAAAGTTTGTGGCGGGGACCAAAGACAATGACTTCAGTCTTCAGTGTTGCCAGTGTTTGACTGGATGTTGCACAGCACAGAGGCAGTGCAGGATTCATATAAAACAGAGAGTAAGAGGGTAGCTAAAGTCAACATTGGTCCTTTAGAGGATGAGATTGGGAATTAATAATGAGGAACAGGGAAATGGCAGAGACTTTGAACAAACATTTTGTATCGGTCTTCACAGTAGAAAACACTAAAAACATCGCAACAATAGATAATCAAGGGGCTATAGGGAGGGGGAACTTAAAACAATCACTACTGTATAACTAAAGAAAAAGTACTCGGTAAAATAATGGGACTAAAATGGACAAGTCCCCTGGACTTGACGGCTCGCATCTTAGGGTCTTAAAAGAAGTGGCTAGCATCTGGAGAGGTCCCAGTGGATTGGAAAACTGCAAATGTAACGCCCCTATTTAAAAGAGGAGGCAGACAGAAAGCAGGAAACTATAGGCCAGTTAGCCTAACATCTGTCGTTGGGAAAATGTTGGAGTCCATTATTAAGGAAGCAGTAGCAGGACATTTGGAAAATCATAATGCCGTCAAGCAGAGGTAGCATGGTTTTATGAAAGGGAAATCATGTTTGACAAACTTGCTGGAGTTCTTTGAGGATGTAACGAGCAGGGTGGATAAGGGGGATCCAGTGGATGTGATGTATTTGGATATCTAGAAGACATTCGATAAGGTGCTACATAAAAGGTTACTGCTCAAGATAAGCACTCATGGGGTTGGGGTTAATATATTAGCATGAGTAGAGGATTGGCTAACTAACAGAAAACAGAGAGTCGGGATAAATGGGTCATTTTTCGGTTGGCAGACGGTAACTAGTGGAGTGCCACAGGGATCAGGGCTGGGGTCAACTATTTACAATCTATATTAATTACTTGGATAAAGGGACCGAGTGTAATGTAGCTAAGTTTGCTGATACAAAAATGGATGGGAAAGCAAGTTGTGAGAAGGAGACAAAGAATCTGCAAAGTGATATAGACAGGCTAAGTGAGTGGACAAAAATTTGGCAGATGGAGTATAATGTGGGAAAGTGTGAGGTTATCCACTTTGGCAAGAAAAATAAAAAAGCAAATTATTATTTAAATGAAGAGATTACAAAATTCTGCAGTGCAGAGGAACCTGGGGGTCCTTGTGCATGAATCACAAAAAGTTAGTATGCAGGTACAGCAAGTAATCAGGAAGGCAAATGGAATGTTGGCCTTTATTGCAAGGGGGATAGAGTATAAAAGCAGAGAAGTCCTGCTACAACTGTACAGGGCGTTGGTGAGGCCACACCTAGAGTGCGTACAGTTTTGGTCTCCTTATTTAAGGAGGGATATACTTGCATTGGAGGCAGTTCAGAGAAGGTTCACTAGGTTGATTCTGGAGATGACGGGGTTGACTTATGAAGAAAGGTTGAGCAGGTTGGGCCTATACTCATTGGAGTTTAGAAGAATGAGAGATGATCTTATTGAAACATACAACATACTGAGGGGGCTCGACAAGGTGGACACAGAGAGGATATTTCCACTCGTGGGGGAATCTAGAACTAGAGGGTATAGTTTCAGAATAAAACATGAGGAGGAATTTCTTCGCTGAGGGTCGTAAATCTGTGGAATTCTCTGCCCCAGAGAGCTGTGGAGGCTGGGTCATTGAATATATTTACGGTGGAGATAGACAGATTTTTGAACGATAAGGGAGTGAAGGATTATGGGGAGCGGGTGGGGAAGTGGAGCTGAGCCCAAGATCAGAGAGCCATGATCTTATTAAGTGGCGGAGCAGGCTTGAGGCGTAAAATGGTCTATTCCTGCTCCTCTTTCTTATGTTCTTATGTCATGTCTTTGCCAAGGGACAGCCTGTAGCTGAAGAGGCCAAGGATCGATCCTTGGGAGCTCTGGAAGTAATATATGCCAATGTTTAAGCATATATTCCTCCACAAGTATGCACACACCCTTCTTCCTATATGTACACACATACAATGTCAGTCAGTAATATGCATTCTTTTTAACATATAGTTCAAACAGTTTAAAAACTAACAAACAAAAGGAGTTCACATTAAACTTTCTACAGAAAGTTTTACTGAGTTCCTGCTGGTACTGCTGAGTAACTGGCTAGAGACTCTCTTCCCATACCGTTTCAGATTCAGGCCTGATTTAATGGCACTATACTTCTCTTTAAACAGTGTTTATAATTCTGCTACTTGCACTAGATTTATTGCAGCTTTTGTCTTACTCTGATAACCTTTTTTTTTTAAACGATAGGCAGAATTTTCTATTTCTTGGGACCTTGGGACGGACCCATTTAAAGAGGAATTTGCAAGTGTCAGCATCAATGTCAGCAAGTAAGTAGGGAATGAACACTCATTATTTTAATAGAATGTTAAAACTATCTTTAAATGTTATCTTCAATATTTTACTAATCAACATCACAGCAACTCGAACCAGATTTAGAAAACAAGAATTTTTCGAACATTTCTTCCAGTTCTGAAATAGCCATTAACTTAGTCACTGATTGGTGCAACTTGTGACAAACTTAATCAAAAGCTTTCTGAAAATGAACAGTGTCTCCCCTGTCCAGCTTGTCGGCAGTGCCTTTGAAAAGCTCTAGCAGATCATTAAAACTTTCTTTCCTGAATCTATGCTGACTAACAAGTTGTGACTTTCTTTTACTTGTTCTCTGAATGTGGATGTCTCGGACAAGTCTGGCGTTATCGCCCATCCCGAGTTGCCCAGGGAAGGTGGCGGTAAGCCTTCTCCTTGAAGCACTGCAATCCTTGCGTTGGCAGTGCACCCGCAATGCTGTGGGGCAGGAAATTCCACTGTAAATACAAATCAGAATGATGTGTGACCTGGCGATGATGGTGTTCTTATTATCTTGCTAGTTTGTATCATAATGCATTAAGGGAGAGTCAACGTGGGCTCAGGAAAAAATTAAGATGTCTTTAGATCTACAAGTCAGATGCTTCTTCAGTAGATAAATAGAAAGAAGGAAAATAATGATCAAGAATGCAACTAGGTTGATAGATGGAAGTTGCAGATCAGTGTGTATGATCTGTCTTTTGTCTTTTGCTCTAAGTACAAACTCCATCCCCTTGCTACCATTTCCATCCCGCCCCCCAGCTACTGTCTCAGGTTGAACCAAACTGTTCGCAACATTGACAGCCTACTTCACCCCAAGGCGGGCGCCTCAATCCATTTTCTCTCCATCACCAAGACCACCTATTTTCATCCCCGTATTATCGCCTGTCTCCCCCCGTATTATCGCCTGTCTTCCCCCCCCCGTATTATCGCCTGTCTCCCCCCCCCGCATCATCGCCTGTCTCCCCCCCGCATCATCGCCTGTCTCCCCCCCGCATCATCGCCTGTCTCCCCCCCGCATCATCGCCTGTCTCCCCCCCGCATCATCGCCTGTCTCCCCCCCGCATCATCGCCTGTCTCCCCCCCGCATCATCGCCTGTCTCCCCCCCGCATCATCGCCTGTCTCCCCCCCGCATCATCGCCTGTCTCCCCCCCGCATCATCGCCTGTCTCCCCCCCGCATCATCGCCTGTCTCCCCCCCGCATCATCGCCTGTCTCCCCCCCGCATCATCGCCTGTCTCCCCCCCGCATCATCGCCTGTCTCCCCCCCGCATCATCGCCTGTCTCCCCCCCGCATCATCGCCTGTCTCCCCCCCGCATCATCGCCTGTCTCCCCCCCGCATCATCGCCTGTCTCCCCCCCGCATCATCGCCTGTCTCCCCCCCGCATCATCGCCTGTCTCCCCCCCGCATCATCGCCTGTCTCCCCCCCGCATCATCGCCTGTCTCCCCCCCGCATCATCGCCTGTCTCCCCCCCGCATCATCGCCTGTCTCCCCCCCGCATCATCGCCTGTCTCCCCCCCGCATCATCGCCTGTCTCCCCCCCGCATCATCGCCTGTCTCCCCCCCGCATCATCGCCTGTCTCCCCCCCGCATCATCGCCTGTCTCCCCCCCGCATCATCGCCTGTCTCCCCCCCGCATCATCGCCTGTCTCCCCCCCGCATCATCGCCTGTCTCCCCCCCGCATCATCGCCTGTCTCCCCCCCGCATCATCGCCTGTCTCCCCCCCGCATCATCGCCTGTCTCCCCCCCGCATCATCGCCTGTCTCCCCCCCGCATCATCGCCTGTCTCCCCCCGCATCATCGCCTGTCTCCCCCCGCATCATCGCCTGTCTCCCCCCGCATCATCGCCTGTCTCCCCCCCCGCATCATCGCCTGTCTCCCCCCCGCATCATCGCCTGTCTCCCCCCCCGCATCATCGCCTGTCTCCCCCCCGCATCATCGCCTGTCTCCCCCCCGCATCATCGCCTGTCTCCCCCCCGCATCATCGCCTGTCTCCCCCCCGCATCATCGCCTGTCTCCCCCCCGCATCATCGCCTGTCTCCCCCCCGCATCATCGCCTGTCTCCCCCCCGCATCATCGCCTGTCTCCCCCCCGCATCATCGCCTGTCTCCCCCCCGCATCATCGCCTGTCTCCCCCCCGCATCATCGCCTGTCTCCCCCCCGCATCATCGCCTGTCTCCCCCCCGCATCATCGCCTGTCTCCCCCCCGCATCATCGCCTGTCTCCCCCCCGCATCATCGCCTGTCTCCCCCCCGCATCATCGCCTGTCTCCCCCCCGCATCATCGCCTGTCTCCCCCCCGCATCATCGCCTGTCTCCCCCCCGCATCATCGCCTGTCTCCCCCCCGCATCATCGCCTGTCTCCCCCCCGCATCATCGCCTGTCTCCCCCCCGCATCATCGCCTGTCTCCCCCCGCATCATCGCCTGTCTCCCCCCCGCATCATCGCCTGTCTCCCCCCCGCATCATCGCCTGTCTCCCCCCCGCATCATCGCCTGTCTCCCCCCCGCATCATCGCCTGTCTCCCCCCCGCATCATCGCCTGTCTCCCCCCCGCATCATCGCCTGTCTCCCCCCCGCATCATCGCCTGTCTCCCCCCCGCATCATCGCCTGTCTCCCCCCCGCATCATCGCCTGTCTCCCCCCCGCATCATCGCCTGTCTCCCCCCCGCATCATCGCCTGTCTCCCCCCCGCATCATCGCCTGTCTCCCCCCCGCATCATCGCCTGTCTCCCCCCCGCATCATCGCCTGTCTCCCCCCCGCATCATCGCCTGTCTCCCCCCCGCATCATCGCCTGTCTCCCCCCCGCATCATCGCCTGTCTCCCCCCCGCATCATCGCCTGTCTCCCCCCCGCATCATCGCCTGTCTCCCCCCCGCATCATCGCCTGTCTCCCCCCCGCATCATCGCCTGTCTCCCCCCCGCATCATCGCCTGTCTCCCCCCCGCATCATCGCCTGTCTCCCCCCCGCATCATCGCCTGTCTCCCCCCCGCATCATCGCCTGTCTCCCCCCCGCATCATCGCCTGTCTCCCCCCCGCATCATCGCCTGTCTCCCCCCCGCATCATCGCCTGTCTCCCCCCCGCATCATCGCCTGTCTCCCCCCCGCATCATCGCCTGTCTCCCCCCCGCATCATCGCCTGTCTCCCCCCCGCATCATCGCCTGTCTCCCCCCCGCATCATCGCCTGTCTCCCCCCCGCATCATCGCCTGTCTCCCCCCCGCATCATCGCCTGTCTCCCCCCCGCATCATCGCCTGTCTCCCCCCCGCATCATCGCCTGTCTCCCCCCCGCATCATCGCCTGTCTCCCCCCCGCATCATCGCCTGTCTCCCCCCCGCATCATCGCCTGTCTCCCCCCCGCATCATCGCCTGTCTCCCCCCCGCATCATCGCCTGTCTCCCCCCCGCATCATCGCCTGTCTCCCCCCCGCATCAACTATTCCAATGCGATCGGGGAGATCAAGCAGCTTGGGGGGAATCGAGGGGCTCGGGGGAGATTGTGAGGCTGGTGTGGGAGCTCGGGGGCGAGCAATCGATGGTGGTGGGGGGGGATCACATCAGCCAGCAACAACCCGTAGCTTCGGAGCTTGGAGGTCAGGGCTCACCGAGGGAAGGGGCTGAGAGGTGAGGGAGGTTGGGAGCTGGGAGGGGGGTTGAGGATATTGGGAATCTCGGGAGCGAGGTCAGGGGCTAGGGGGCTGGGGATCTTGGGGGGAGGTGAGGGAGGTCGGGAGGTCAGCTGGGTCAGGGACTGGGGGAAGGAGATTGGAAGCTTTGGAGGTGAGGGTGATTGGGGGTCAGGGGCATGGTGGTGTCAGGGATCTCATGGGGGAGAGAGAGCTCAGGGCTGGGGGGGGAGGGGTCAGGGATCTCGTGGGGGGAGGGAGGCCGAGGGCTGGGGTAGTAGGAGAAGCAGCGATCGGGTTGGTGCCTTTATTTGTTGGTGATCTGTAGGGCTTGTTTCCCTGACTCTAGGCTGAGTACAATATTTTAGTACAATATCCCTTTTAAATAATTATTCAGCTGAAGATCTTTTCTTCCTTTACAGCAAGAATGGAGTTGGAGACCCTGTTCATGCCACCCAAAAAATAGCCGTTAAGCATCGCTTGAATGTGTTCCTGAAATCGAAGTAAGTGGCATTTCAAGAATTAATCTTTAGCTTTATGCTTTCACAAAGTTATTGGGCCCGAACTTGGTCAATGAGCAGCCCACAACCGCTGAGGTGCTGCCCCCAAAAAATGTTTTTGCCGACATTCCTCATGTACCCAGGTCCCTCCCACCTGCTGCCCAGGTTCCGCCCAGGTCCCACCCGGCAGGAGTTTCATCAGGGAAGTACCGCCGGCGTAACTTCCTGCCGCCTGTCCATGCCGGAGGCTCCATCAGTGTAATTTTGGTGGTCTAGGATCCTTTAAGATGCTGCTCCTCCCGCCTGAACAACCGCTGGGAAAAAGGTGGTCTCAGCTGGCTGTAAATCGGGCGGCAGGGAGAATCGCGCAGAGTGATCCAGAGCGGCACATCCCGGGTATCATACGCACGCTGCACCATTATCACACCCTCAGAGTGAGTTCACAGATGGAAATTAAACTGCATAGAAAGACTTCACAGATGTAAATGAAAAGTGCTCCGTTGAAGAGCCGGTGTGTATAGGAAGCGGCAATGAGCTCCGAGATACAGTAAAGACTCGATGGTGATGTGCTATAAGGGTTTTCACAACATTGCAGGCACAACAGATTTATTGAGACAATGTGAGTGTACAGATGGTATGAGCTTATGTCGAAGTATATAATGGGATCATGTAAAGTTCTGTCAGGTGGCAGGATGTGATCCTGAGAACAACACGAGCTCCAGTATAGAATCCGGGACAATATATATAATGGACTGCGATGTCACTGAGCAATATGTCATTATCAGGGGTGGGACTCCACGATGTTGGACCTAAGAAAATGTGGACTGAAGTGCAAGCCTTAATGTGTGGCCTCCAAGTTGTGCAACTATCTCCTCATTCAATGGCAGCCTTCCTGCATTGGTTACCCTTGTCGTTGTGAGATAGCCTGATGACAGGACCCATTAAAGAGTCGCATCATATGTGGACACCAGACATTGCTCAGAGACCAGTACACCAGAAGGAGGTTTGTATGATTCTCAGCACGTACCCCAGATGATATAATAGTTAATCACTGACCAAGAATTGATGAACAATGTGTCTGCATTGAATAGTGCAGCATGGCAAGTGACAGAACATGCAAATAAGTGAATCCAAAAATAGTACATTATCGCCAAAACCAGTCAAGTGACAATCCAAACGAACCTTGTGAAATAACAGCAACAACTTATTGAAGAGTTAACGTCACCAGCACCAACACCCGACCCTCTGTCCACTAACCCCCCCACCCCCGATGTGAGGCCCATCGCTCCACCTTCACCACGGCAAGCCGCACCCCTCACCCTCACCCCTGCCCCTCACCCCCCGCCCCGCACCGTCTCTGCTCCATGCAGGGGGGCAGCCGGAGCGGTGCTGCTGTGTTCGTCTTGGAGTGAAGGTAGGAGGCGAGATGGAATCGGCTGGCAACTCCGACTCCTCGGGATCTGTTGGCCTCACTGGTGAGGCAGCAGGGGGTTGCATGATATTTCCCGAAAGCATCGATTGGCACATGGCCTCCACCGAGTCGGTGTTTCGCTCTACCGCACTGGTGCTCCTCCGCAAAGATGGCGATGCTGGCAGCTTTCCCAGCCATGGCCTACAGCGGATCTCGACTTAGCTCGACACTTGTCCACGACAACTGCACCATTTCCTGGATCGCTGCCACCAGTCCTGCCTCCTCATCGGCTTGTTGCATCATCCTGGGTGGTTCTGGCTTGGTGGCTTTTCCGGCACGGCTTCTGCGCCTCACAACACTTGTTCCTGCTTCGTCCGATTCAAGCCCAAAAAGTCGGAGCCCGAAACCGATGTTGGCCGAACAGGTGGCACACGTCAGGAGGCTGGAGTCCTCCTCTTGCAATTCCTCGAGCTCAAGTGGTACGAGGACTGGGACTTCTCCCTCTTTTAGATTTGAATATAGGGAGTATGACCAAGAAGTTTGCAGATGACACTAAAATTGGCTGTGTGGTTGATAATGAAGAGGAAAGTCATGGGCTGCAGGAGGATATCAATCTACTGGTTCGGTGGGCAGAGCAGTGGCAAATGGAATCTAATTCGCAGAAATGTGAGGTGATGCACTTGGGCGAGGGCTAATAAGGAAAGGTTATACACATTAAATGGTAGGCCACTTAGAAGTGTAGATGAATAAAGGGACCTTGGAGTGCTTATCCATAGAATCCCTGAAGGTAGCAGGCCAGGTGGATAAGGTGGTTAAGAAGACATACGGAATGCTTACCTTTATTGGCCAAGGCATAGAATACAAGAGCAGGGAGGTTATGCTTAAATTATATAATAGTCTGGTTAGGCCACAGCGGGAATACTGCGTGCAGTTCTGGTCGCCATATTATAGGAAGGACGTGATTGCACTAGAGAGGGTGCAGAGGAGATTTACTAGGATGCTGCCTGGAATGGAGAATCTTAGCTATGAGGACAGATTGGATAGGCTGGGTGTGTTCTCATTGGAACAGAGGAGGTTGAGAGGAGACCTTATTGAGGTGTACAAAATTTTGAGGGGCCTGGACATAGTGGATAGTAAGGGTTTATTTCCATTGGTGGAGGGGTCAATTATGAGGGAGTATAGTTTTAAGGTGGTTGGTGGAAGGTTCAGAGGGTATTTGAGGGTGAGCTTCTTCACACAGAGGCGTTGTGGGGGTCTGGAACTCACTGCCTAGAAGGGTGGTGGATGCAGAAACCCTCACCCCATTTAAAAGGTGCTTGGATGGGCACTTAAAGTGCAGTGAGCTGCAGGGTTACGGACCTAGAGCTGGTAATTGGGATTAGACTGGATAACCTCTTGTTGGCTAGCGCAGATATAATGGTAAGTACTGCAGGAGGTTGGGGTGGAGTATAGAATGTTTCAGTATAAAGGGTGTCGCAGTTGTGTGGGGCGGACTGGTTGGGCTGGATGCTCTTTGCCTTTCCGTCATTGTTCATAGGTTTATATGTAACCTTTATGGCTGCTGACCGAGGGCCGTGCGGCTCTTTGTCGGCCGGTACGGACACGATGGGCCAAAATGGCCTACTTCTGTGCTGTAAATTTACACTTCACATTGCCCATCTTAAGGCCTATCTATCACCCAAAATGGACCTCTATCACCCATTTTGAGTAAAAGGTGGAAACTAGGCCCAAAACATTACTGGAAAAATAAGCCCTCAAGTTTCGTCTCACTTCGCCGAGCTGATCGCCGACACAAGATCCATCGCAACTATCGGCACATCGTCGGCACTTCATTGGGCTGATGAAAGGCCAAAAACATCGCTGAGAAATAGTTGCTTTTCCCGGGCTATACGGAAGGAAATGGGCACTACGGACGTCATTTTGAAGATCGGAGGAAGGATGGAGGAACCTGAAAAAAACGAGCTGATAGTTGAGAATCATTTATAGAGTTATTTACAGATAGATCAACTCAGAATATTAAATTATATATAAATTTAATGATAGTAGCTTAGTGGATGGACATTTTTTTGTGAAAATTGCATTTATTTGGTGAGTAAAAACAATTATTGATGTTGGGGCCTATTAGACTGACTGGTATACAGTGTTAGTTGGTGTAGAGTAGTAGAGAGAGAGTAGTTTAATTAAGTGAAAGTAATTATTGATAGTGATGGGGCCTATGCTTTCTGTGCCATTACTCGTAACTTCTCACACACTGGTTTCTGAAAGGATCAATTGAAGAGGTGGCAGGGTAATGTGTAGATGGAGACAGAGGAGGTGAGCGTACAGCCAACGAAGGTACTTGGAAAAGTAATCTTACCTCAACTTGTCTGAAAACGCAAGCCTTAGGAGGCTGCGCTTCCAGAAGGAGGTCATCGATGAGCTTTGCCAACTCGTCAAGGGTGATCTACAGCCTTCCAGCACCATCAGAACCGCACTGTCCGTTGAGGTGGAGGTTATTGCAGCCCTAGCCTTCTACGCATTGGGATCTTTTTAGGCTTCAGCTGGCGACATCTGTCATATCTCTCAGCACGCCACACACTGCTGCTTTCGGCAGGTGACTGAGGACCTTTACGCTCGCAGGATGGACTTTATAAGCTTCCCGATGACCAGGGAGGCACAGACCGGGGGGGCTTTGGGTTTCTCGAGAATAGCAGACTTCCCCAAGGTGCAGGGAGCAATAGACTGCACGCACATCGCCCTGAAAGCCCCCTTAAAGAACGCGGAGGTGTTTCGTAACAGAAAGGGATTCCACTCCCTAAATGTGCAGCTTGTTGTTGACCACAACCAAATAATCATGGCAGTAAATGCTACATTTCCTGGCAGCATCCATGATGTGCACATCCTACGTGAGAGTGCTATCCCTGACCTGTTTGTCAATCAGCCAGAAGGTCACTGTTGGATGCTGGGGGATAAGGGATATGGCCTTACCAGTTGGCTGATCATCCCTCTGCATAATCCCATCACTAAAGCAGAGAAACGTTACAATGAAAGCCACATAGCGACACGCAACATTGTCGAAAAGACAATTGGAGTCCTAAAGCAGCGCTTCAGATGCCTGGACCATTCTGGTGGCAGCCTACAGTACCACCCTGACCAGGTCGCTGAGTTTATTGTGGTGTGTTGCATGCTGCATAACCTAGCCATAAGGAGAGGACAACTAATGCCAGATGGGGATGCAGGTCCACCTCCAGAAGGAGGGGAGACAGAAGAGCCAGCCGACGAGGAGGAGGAGGAGGCTGGTGAGGACCTCGGGGTGGTCAATCAGCCTGGCGATGTAGCCATGGTCCCACCCCCCCCCACGACCCAGAAGACCATTACCCCATGGGAGTTACGTGGCTGAAAAGCTGTTGCGACAGCAGCTCATAAATGAACGCTTTGCATGAACTTGCATTGGGGCAGTGAAATTTACATTTACAGTTATGGTTAAACACAAGTTGCATTTGCCTAGAGTTAGGTTGAGTTTCATTTTAGCCTCGCCTGCACTGGCCCTGCCTGTCCATTGTCCAACATTTTCATTAATGCTTAACTGAGCTAAAGTTATATTTTTGTTATTGTAAGACAATGCACAACAATTGTTAGATTCAAATAAAAGTTAAATTTTAATAGAACGATTTTTATTCAACACCTCCCCACCCCCACCCCCCACAACTATATATGAATTTTAAACATACCCCCCCCACCTGCGGCCGCGACTCCCTCCAGATCCTTTCCCCACCCCCCCGCATCTGAGGCCCTCTCGCCCATTTTGGTCCCCGCAGACCGAGACGTCGCTGGTCTGCAGCGGGCAACGCCAAGACTTCCTGCCATGGTGGTGGTGTTGGAGTGGCTCATCTTCCGTGTCCAGAGGAACTGTATCCTCTGTGTTCACTTGCGAGCTCGGGGTGTCAACAGGACGTAACAGTTGGGGTGCAGTGCCGTGTCCAGCCAGCAACGCATGTCGAAGGGCCCCTTCCAGGGTCCGCCGTGCTACCTCCATTAGATCGGATAGCAAGGCAGACACCCGTGAGAAGTCTTGCGCAAATTGTGTGAACCCCTGGAGAAGGTCGCGACCTATCACGTACAGGGACATCAAGCCTTCCAAGTGATCAGCCGGAGGCGATTGCTGACCTCGCTGACCCGGCCTCCGTGGCGTCAGCGTGAGCAAAATGGGGCGCCTCGGTGTTGCCGGTTGCACGCCGCTTGGTTTTGGTGCCTCTTCTGTCTCAATTGAGACGACCGCAGAATCATCCCCCCCAAAAAAATGTCATTGTCCTCTTCCTCATCTGTCTCAGTAGGCATCTGGTGCTCCTCCTCCTCCTCCTCAACATTTCCTGTCGGTGAAGGTGCATCTTGACCAAGGTTTCAGGGTGACAAAAGCAAATGAGAGATTATTAAAGAGCTTAGAGCATAAGGGTGCACATTAACGAGCGACGTTACATATCAATACATTTCACTGCCCCAGAAAGCTGCAGCAACTGCTTCTTATGCACAAAGGCTACATGCATGACATGACATGACATAAATCGTATACTCCGTATTGCATTATATTTACAGGACATCACAGTACATTACTCTTTAATACTGTTCGGCACATTACTCACGAGATGCATCGCTGGGCTCTGCCAGACCGCGTGTGGTGACCGAATGAGTTTCGGGGCCGACGAGCATGGTCGCATGCTCCTCCGGGTCCGTTAGCAGAGCCCCCCCCCCCCCTCCCCCAGTACGCCTCTGCTCTGCCCTGTTAGTCGATATCTTCTGCAAACGAGAAATGAGCAGTGTGTAAGCATAAGCTAATAGACTAGGTCATATCATGGAGTCACAACAGTTAAAACATTACATGCTATAGCTTGACACATATACATCTCGCTATGGACTTTATGGGATCTTAAAATGGAGTTTATGTAATACATGTATGAATCATTAAATATAATTCCATCCAGGGGATTTAATTTTATACTCTCAATTTTCATAAGTAAAATAAAATGCTACTTACTCTTGCTGCAGCCACCAGGCTATTCCAACGTTTACGGTATTGGTCCGAGCCCTTTGCCTCATTAGATGCTGAGGTCACCATGGCAGCAATCTCTACCCAGATTTTTCGATATGCACGCGGTGGGGGTTTTCGATGAGCACCCCGAGTTAAGTCCCCCCAGCATGCAATCACCTCGCTGACTAGGGCCTCATTAGCCTCATCACTAAAGGGCTTTGCCCTTTTCCCATCTCCCTCCGATGCAGCCACTTGCGATTTATTCATCTCAGCCATGTGTCTCAGTGCCTTTTCAATTGATTCTCTCTCTCTTTCTCCTCCACCCTGTACCTTCTGAGCATGTGTGATGACCCCTGACCTCCCAAAACGCAGTAAAAAAAAAAGTCGGCCCCCCCAAAATAAATTAACACATGCGCAGAATGCCGTTGCGAGGGAAGCTTTTTTTTTCACTTCCGTTTTCGGTGGGCGTTCGTGACATCACTGGAGAACCACATCGGCCATTCCACATCGCCGGGCTAAGGCCAAGTGAATAATCGCAACAAAAAAAAGCGATACCAGCCATCAGCAAGGCTGAGACGTTCCACATCGCCGGAACAAGGCCCATTTTTTTCAGCGATGGACCCCTAGTGGAAAGTCTAGCCCTATTTTTCTATGTTTCTATGAATACATCCAGGGTGATCTCCTGGACTAGTTTCGATTGCCTGGATGGGTCGGAGAGGAATTTCCCCAGATTTTTTTTCCCCGATTGGCCTGGGTTTTTATCTGGTTTTTGCCTCTCCCAGGAGATCACATGGCTCCGGTTGGGGCGGAATGTAGAATGTTTCAGTGTAAGGGGTGTCGCACTTGTGTGGGACGGACTGGTTGGGATGGGTGCTCTTTGCCTTTCCGCCATTGTTCATTGTTCATAGGTTTATATGTAACCTTCAGGGCTGCTGTCCAAGAGCTGTGCGGCTTTTTGTCGGCCGGCGCGGACACGATGGGCAGAAATGGCCTCCGTCTGCGCTGTAAATTTCTATGATTCTATGATGAGATAGTTTTTATCTCTCCAAATCTGACCTCTCTGCAACTGGCAGATGCAAGTGAGTAGCGAGCTTTTATTGCGCACGGGCAGCAATGCCATCAGCCCCAATCGCGGCAAAAGTGATGTCATCGGCCACAAGAAACTACGAAACAAATGTTCTAAATCTCGCCTATGCACGGTGCACAGCCTGCAATGTTTGCCGAGTCGAGGGGCCTGCACTTACCTCCCGCTGCCCAACCACTCCCACTGCCCCCCCCCCCGACTCCCGCTATCATCCACTCCCGCTGCCCACCCACTCCCACTGCTGCCCCCCGACTCCCGCTGTCATCCACTCCCACCTCCCCATCTCCCGCTCCCACTGTCCCTGACAGAACCGCGACTAAACTCCCGCCCGACTGGCTCCAGTGGCAGCGGGCGGCAAAAACTCACGCTCAGCCCGGGGACCGCTGAGAAACGGGCGGGCCTTCGCTCCCACCACGTTCGGAGCCATTGTTTTTGTGGTTTTTTTGGACGGGACATATTGACGAGTTCCTTTTGTGCTTTTCTTATGTGTTCAGAGAGTGGGATTCAAAATCTCCGTGGCTGAAAATAATCATTATAGTTCTTATATCTTTATTTTTCTCCACCAATTTACTCTTTTTTGACCCTTGTCTCCTGTAAGCCATGTGCAGTCCAGGTGCTGGTTGCCCTCCAGTGTTTTGTCCTCAAGGTTGTAGAATTTAGACACTGAGGGACCGAAATTGCCCCACGCCCGAAATGGAGCGCACACACCCCGTTTCAATGGTATTTACTTCAGCTGTGGTTGAGGTTGCCTTTTGAGCAAAATTCTGCTCTTTTTTTGGTTTTCTTTATTCGGATCGGAGAGTTGCTCTTAATGGGGGCGGTGACTACACGAGAGGGGCAGATACAGGGCGGTGACTACACGAGAGGGGCAGATACAGGGCGGTGACTGCACCTGAGGGGCAGATACAGGGCGGTGACTGCAGGAGAGGGGCGGATACAGGGCGGTGACTGCACCTGAGGGGCAGATACAGGGCGGTGACTACACCTGAGGGGCAGATACAGGGCGGTGACTGCACCTGAGGGGCAGATACAGGGCGGTGACTACACCTGAGGGGCAGATACAGGGCGGTGACTGCACCTGAGGGGCAGATACAGGGCGGTGACTACACCTGAGGGGCAGATACAGGGCGGTGACTACACCTGAGGGGCGGATACAGGGCGGTGACTACGTGAGAGGGGCAGATACAGGGCGGTGACTACACCTGAGGGGCGGATACAGGGTGGTGACTGCACCTGAGGGGCAGATACAGGGCGGTGACTACACCTGAGGGGCAGATACAGGGCGGTGACTGCACCTGAGGGGCAGATACAGGGCGGTGACTACACCTGAGGGGCAGATACAGGGCGGTGACTGCACCTGAGGGGCAGATACAGGGCGGTGACTACACCTGAGGGGCGGATACAGGGCGGTGACTACACCTGAGGGGCGGATACAGGGCGGTGACTACGTGAGAGGGGCAGATACAGGGCGGTGACTGCAGGAGAGGGGCAGATACAGGGCGGTGACTACGTGAGAGGGGCAGATACAGGGCGGTGACTGCAGGAGAGGGGCAGATACAGGGCGGTGACTGCAGGAGAGGGGCAGATACAGGGCGGTGACTACGTGAGAGGGGCAGATACAGGGCGGTGACTGCAGGAGAGGGGCAGATACAGGGCGGTGACTACACCTGAGGGGTGGATACAGGGCGGTGACTGCAGGAGAGGGGCAGATACGGGGCGGTGACAGGGCAGTGACTACGTGAGAGGGGCAGATACAGGGCGGTGACTACACCTGAGGGGCGGATACAGGGCGGTGACTACGCAATTTTAAAACTTTGGCCCACTGGTCCACCAGGGAGGGTTTCGGCCGGGCCAGCGGTCTGACCCTCGAGAGGCTGCTGGGCTGCCTGTTGGTGGCCTGGCCAAACCCAGGGGCATCATTGTTGGGCCAACATGGCACTCCCGCTGCAGAAGGCCACAGCCTCACTGGACCATCGGGAAAACCAGTTTTTGGCACCACCGTGCGGGCCGAAGATTTTCCGAGGGGGTTAGATCGGCGGTGTACACAGTGATGACGCGCTTAACACGGAGCGGTGGGGGGTGGGGGGGGGGGGGGTGGGGAGAGGGAGAGGGAGAGGGAGAGGGAGAGGGAGAGGGAGAGGGAGAGGGAGAGGGAGAGGGAGAGGGAGAGGGAGAGGGAGAGGGAGAGGGAGAGGGGATCGGGGCACCGCCGGGAAACCTCAGAAGGGCAATTGGATGATAAGCGGCCATTGCACGAAAAGTCGGCGGCCACTCCACTCTGCTGCATGGCTTAAGGAGAGGGACAATTCCGGCCCCTGAGTGTTTTACAGGGGATAGGGGCACAGCTGATCCCAGTCCTGACCACACGTACACTTTTCAACAGGAGATAATGGATAATAATTAAGAGTGGGAACCTTGTCAATTTACCTCCTCTTCAGCAGAGGGTCACTGAAATCAATCCCGTTTTGCTGGTCAACTCTGGCAGCTGGGAATTTTGGGTTCAGGCAGCCTCCCACCATTCTCCACGTCATGGATGACCACCCCTTATGTACCCCTTATGTACCCCTCATCACTCAAGAAGGTTGTGAAGTGTGCAAACCACAATGATGTCCGACACTCTGGCTGGACTCTGTTGGAGGAAGTCCCAGCCCTTTCATAGTTTCAAGATTACATTCTCTGCTTGATGATGGCCTTGGAGAACATGGATTTCTTTGTGCCTGTGTTAAATAGGTGTATCTGGGGATCGCCAGATGTCATACGTTGGGCCTGCAATGGGTAGGCTTTTACCTTGTCCAGTGTCAAACAATGGGGAATGGATGACACTCAGTACTTCTAATTCCAGGAAATTGCTTGCCACTGCCAAAGGAAGCAATTTTACACAGTGCTGAGCCTTTCTGCTGTTTAAAAGAAGCGTCTGACCTCGGCCACTGTTCTTAATTTGTGGGCAGGAACAGGCACTGTTGTATTGTGGGTGTGAAGGACATGGAATCACTTTGGCTGCATTAATGTACATTCATCAAACTCCTGCCTGTATTAATTGTGAGCTTCCACTGCTGAGCGCAGACTCTGCCCTATTTCACAATTTATTATGCCATGCCTGCACCCAGAATTAGGGTGTAACAGGCTTCAATCTGTAAAGAAAAGCAATTGATTGACCAATATCTTCAATTTATTACAGAAATCTAATAACAAAACTTGACATCCGCAATGATGACGTGGATGAAACTGTAAAGTTTAATTTCCAGGTATGGTGTGTTATGTTTACCTGTCATCCAGTGTCCAGGCACGATCACAGCTTTGTAAGAATAAGCCAAATTCAGTATAGAGTGACAGTGTTGTTTCGCCTGCTTGGATGTGACAATAATGTGCAAATACTTTTCCACAAAGTGATATCGCGATTAAATTAATTTTGTTCAACAAACATTGGCACAGCTTGATCATTTATAGTGTTAAAGGCTGTGCTGATGTTTTGACTCTGGCACTAATATGGGCTAGGGCAACTTAGTGGTTTTGGACTGTGTTAGGGTTAGTTAGGGTTCTGGGTTTTTTCAATTATTCATTCATGGGACATGGATGTCGCTGGCAAGGCCGGCATTTATTGCCCATTCCTAATTGAGAAAGGTGGTGGTGAGCCGTCTTTTTGAACCGTTGCAGTCCGTGTGGTGAAGTTATGCCCACAAAGGCTGTTAGGTAGTGATTCCAGGATTTTGACCCAGCGATGATGAAGGAACAGCGATCTACTTCTAAGTCAGGATGGTGTGTGACTGGGAGGGGAACATGGAGGTGGTGGTGTTCCCATGCACCTGCTGCCCTTGTCCTGGAAGCAATACGGTGGAGGAGGATTTCCTGGAGTGCATAAGGGATGGTTTTCTAGACCAATATGTCGAGGAACCAACTAGGGGGGAGGCCATCTTAGATTGGGTGTTGTGTAATGAGAAAGGATTAATTAGCAATCTCATTGTGCGAGGCCCCTTGGGGAAGAGTGACCATAATATGATGGAATTCTGCATTAGGATGGAGAATGAAACAGTAAATTCAGAGACCATGGTCCAGAACTTAAAGAAGGGTAACTTTGAAGGTATGAGGCGTGAATTGGCTAGGATAGATTGGCGAATGATACTTAAGGGGTTGACTGTGGATGGGCAATGGCAGACATTTAGAGACCGCATGGATGAACTACAACAATTGTACATTCCTGTCTGGCGTAAAAATAAAAAAGTGAAGGTGGCTCAACCGTGGCTATCAAGGGAAATCAGGGATAGTATTAAAGCCAAGGAAGTGGCATACAAATTGGCCAGAAATAGCAGTGAACCCGGGGACTGGGAGAAATTTAGAACTCAGCAGAGGAGGACAAAGGGTTTGATTAGGGCAGGGAAAATGGAGTACGAGAAGAAGCTTGCAGGGAACATTAAGGCGGATTGCAAAAGTTTCCATAGATATGTAAAGAGAAAAAGGTTAGTAAAGACAAACGTAGGTCCCTTGCAGTTAGAATCAGGGGAAGTCATAACGGGGAACAAAGAAATGGCAGACCAATTGAACAAGTACTTTGGTTCGGTATTCACCAAGGAGGACACCAACAACCTTCCGGATATAAAAGGGGTCAGAGGGTCTAGGAAGGAGGAGGAACTGAAGGAAATCTTTATTAATCGCGAAATTGTGTTGGGGAATTGATGGGATTGAAGGCCGATAAATCCCCAGGGCCTGATGGACTGCATCCCAGAGTACTTAAGGAGGTGGCCTTGGAAATAGCGGATGCATTGACAGTCATTTTCCAACATTCCATTGACTCTGGATCAGTTCCTATCGAGTGGCGGGTAGCCAATGTAAAGCCACTTTTTAAAAAAGGAGGAAGAGAGAAAACAGGGAATTATAGACCGGTCAGCCTGACCTCAGTAGTAGGTAAAATGATGGAATCAATTATTAAGGATGTCATAGCAGCGCATTTGGAAAAAGGTGACATGATAGGTCTAAGTCAGCATGGATTTGTGAAAGGGAAATCATGCTTGACAAATCTTCTGGAATTTTTTGAGGATGTTTCCAGTAAAGTGGACAAGGGAGAACCAGTTGATGTGGTTTATTTGGACTTTCAGAAGGCTTTCGACAAGGTCCCACACAAGAGATTAATGTGCAAAGTTAAAGCACATGGGATTGGGGGTAGTGTGCTGACATGGATTGAGAACTGGTTGTCAGACAGGAAGCAAAGAGTAGGAGTAAATGGGTACTTTTCAGAATGGCAGGCAGTGACTAGTGGGGTACCGCAAGGTTCTGTGCTGGGGCCCCAGCTGTTTACACACTGTACATTAATGATTTAGACGAGGGGATTAAATGTAGTATCTCCAAATTTGCGGATGACACTAAGTTGGGTGGCAGTGTGAGCTGCGAGGAGGATGCAATGAGGCTGCAGAGTGACTTGGATAGGTTAGGTGAGTGGGCAAATGAATGGCAGATGAAGTATAAAGTGGATAAATGTGAGGTTATCCACTTTGGTGGTAAAAACAGAGAAACAGACTATTATGTGAATGGTGACAGATTAGGAAAAGGGGAGCTGCAACGAGACCTGGGTGTCATGGTACATCAGTCATTGAAGGTTGGCATGCAGGTACAGCAGGCGGTTAAGAAAGCAAATGGCATGTTGGCCTTCATAGCGAGGGGATTTGAGTACAGGGGCAGGGAGATGTTGCTACAGTTGTACAGGGCCTTGGTGAGGCCACACCTGGAGTATTGTGTACAGTTTTGGTCTCCTAACTTGAGGAAGGACATTCTTGCTATTGAGGGAGTGCAGCGAAGATTCACCAGACTGATTCCCGGGATGGCGGGACTGACCTATCAAGAAAGACTGGATCAACTGGGCTTGTATTCACTGGAGTTCAGAAGAATGAGAGGGGACCTCATAGAAACGTTTAAAATTCTGACGGGTTTAGACAGGTTAGATGCAGGAAGAATGTTCCCAATGTTGGGGAAGTCCAGAACCAGGGGTCACAGTCTAAGGATAAGGGGTAAGCCATTTAGGACCGAGATGAGGAGAAACTTCTTCACCCAGAGAGTGGTGAACCTGTGG